>NC_089796.1:47717898-48017898 GCF_040412425.1 Macrobrachium rosenbergii
GTTTCTTCCTTTTCAGGTTTTGGGAAGTCTTCCTCCTTGGGTGATAGAGCTCCATCAGCTATCCCCAAGTTGAAGTTGAAGACTTCATGGAAGGCGAAGGGCTATAAGTCCTCGTCCTCCAAGAAAGCATCGCCTTCCCCGTCAAAGGCTAAGGTCTCAGCACCTGTAGCCTCCGGGAGCAAGTCTGGTTCCTCCGGCAAAGGCGAGTAAGAGGGCAGCAAAACCAAGCCCTCCTCGCCAGCCTGCCTTTTGACGCGGAGGCTTTGCGAACCAGATGTTTCAAAGATTCTCTGAGGATATCAACGATAAATTCAATCAGATAGAAAAGTTTGCCACTTATGACAATAAGATATCCGAAAAGTTTGCCAGTTATGACAACATGCTGGCGGGAATGGCTAATCCACCCCCAGCCGAACCCCAGTATGTCATTCCCGACACAGCGGACCTCCCGCCTTTCGATGTCGGTAACCCTTGGCGTTAAAGCCCTCCGGGCCATCCAACATGATGGCAAACTCACTATTGAAGGTCTTGGCACGAGACGGTTGGAGGAAGGGAGTTCTTCCCCCCGATCTTTGCCCCCTTATCCAGGCTTCGTAAGATTGACAGAGGAAGCATGGATTCGTTCTGATAAGGTTCCCAGGAGACTGTCATCGTCCCTAGGGACCAAGCTCAGTCGTCTCTCCTGCGCACTCTGACGGAGTGGCAGGCAGACAACACAAAGTTGACTCCTTTCAAGGGCAACTTCACTATGTTTGCCCTGGGAGACAACTTACCAACTCCCTGTTTGAACAAAGTCTCTGGCTACGGCCCGAGCGTGCTTTGAAGGTAATCCGTTACCGCAGCTGAGAGAAACAGACCCCACTTCCTGGTGTTCCCGGGAAGTGATGAGTTCTGGATGGATGCTCCGTCCACCTTCACGGTCGGGAAGTTGGACCCCTTCTGTGCTTCCTCACAGTTTAGTGAGGAACTCCCCAAGCTGCCGGAATCTTTGATAAAGGCGGAGTTTGATGCCCGGACTAAGCTAGCCCGGTCCCTGAACTCCGTCTGCCTCACGGAAGCCACTGCCGTCTCCTGCGCGGACGAGCCATTTTTCCAGGTCTTGGCTAAGTCCCTGCTAGCTGGCTTTCAGTCTGACCTGTTTGAGTTCATCATGGCCAGACTGGAATGCAGAAAGTTTATCTTCACAAATGCTACTATCTGTCACGAGCCTAACAAGCTCGTAAAGAGCTCGATCTGGGGGCCTAACCTCTTCCCAGAAGAAGAGGTTACGAATGTCATGACTGAGGCTACAAGGGCCAACCAGAGTCTGCGCTCTCGCTGGGGCATCTCTGCCTACAAGCGCAAGACCCCAGAATCTGGCGGCCCCCAGACGAGAGGAGGTAAACGTTTTAGGAGGCATAAGAGGCCCCACCAGCAGGCGGTAGTTCAAGCCGTCCCGGTCTCGGCAGTGGCACAGCCCTCCACCTCAAAAGCTCACCCCCAACAGTATGTGCTGGTCCAACCAGCTCATTCCCTTGCTGCGCCCTCGTATGTTGCTTCACCAGCATACAACCCCACCTATGAGGGCCGTGGTTACTTTCACGGCCTTAACAGGATCGCAAGGGGGGGAAGAGGCAGGGCCCCTCACAGAGGAAAGGCAAACACCACCCCAAGAGGAAAACCTGGACGTGGTAGAGGGAACAAACCCGCTTCCTCCCACTGAGAAAACACAGGTAGGTGGTCGCCTGTATTGGTTCAGGGACCAATGGACCTTCAGCCCTTGGGCACACAGTATTGTGTCCAAAGGTCTAGGATGGAGCTGGATCAAGGACCCTCCTCTTCCGAACAGGTTTTACCAGCCACCCTCATCAATCCTACAAGATTATGTGGTAGAATTGCTCAACAAACGAGCAATAAAGAAAGTAAGGCACCTAAAATTTCAAGGCAGGTTATTCACAGTTCCCAAAAAAGACTCAGATCAGCAAAGAGTGATCCTGGATCTGTCGCGTCTAAATCTCTACATAAAATGCGACAAATTTCGCATGCTTACAGTAGCTCAGGTACGGACTCTACTTCCGCGTGGAGCCGTCACCACTTCTATCGATCTTTCAGACGCTTATTATCACGTCCCGATTGCGCGGAACTTCTCTCAGTTCCTCGGTTTCAGACTCGGGAATCAAGCCTACTCGTTCAAGGTCATGCCCTTCGGTCTAAACATTGCGCCCAGGGTATTCACCAAGCTGGCGGACACGGTAGTTCAACAACTCCGGTCCCGAGGGATATCCCTAGCAGCGTACCTAGACGATTGGATAATTTGGGCACCAACAGTTCTAGAGTGTCAGAAGGCTACGACCATAGTCATCAACTTCCTGGAGTAGTTAGGTTTTCAACTGAACAGAGAAAAGTCCCGCCTGACTCTGGAGTCCTGGTTTCAGTGGCTGGGTCTCCAGTGGGATCTGTCTTCTCACACGTTATCCCTCCCGCCTCCCAAGAGGAAGGAGATAGCATCTCTCACCAGGAAATTTCTCAAAAATCAATCGGCATCCTGCCGATCCCAAGAAAAAGGTCCTTGGGTCCCTTCAATTTGCCTCAGTGACAGACCTGCTCTTAAAAGCGAAACTAAAAGACATAAACAGAGTGTGGCGGAGTCGAGCCAATGTCAAGCTCAGAGACAAGGTCTCCTCCATCCCTCGAATCTTAAAAACAAGACTGCGGCCTTGGGCCACAGTCAGGCCTCTCCAAGTCAGTTCCGCTTCAATTTCCCTCTCCGGCACTAGTTGTCCACACAGACGCTTCCTAAGCGGCTGGGGGATATTCTCCAAAACAAAAGTACAAGGAACGTGGTCCACAATGTTTCAGCAGTTCCATATAAACACCCTGGAAGCTATGGCGGTCTTTCTAACTTTAAAGAAAATCCGCCCCCCAACCGGATTCATATCAGGCTGGTATTGGACAGCGCAGTGGTAGTTCATTGCATCAACAGGGCGGCTCCAAATCAGGTCGAGTAAAACCAAGTAATGGTTGCTATCTTCTCCCTGGCGAACAAGCACGGCTGGCACCTGTCAGCTACCCACCTAGCGGGGGTACGGAACGTGGTGGCGGATTCCCTGTCCAGGGCTACTCCGTTGGAGACGGAGTGGTCCCTGGACGCGGAATCTTTCAAATGGATTTGCCGCCGGGTTCCGGGTCTCCAGGTGGATCTGTTCGCGACGGAGAGCAACTTCAAGCTCCCCTGTTATGTGGCCCCCAACCTGGACCCTCAGGCGTACGCCACGGACGCAATGACAATAGATTGGAACAATTGGGAGAAAATTTATCTGTTCCCTCCAATAAATTTACTGCTGAAAGTATTACACAAACTCAGGACATTCAAAGGTCAACCAGCCCTAGTAGCCCCTATTGGCCGAAGAGCAATTGGTTCCCTCTTCTTCAGGAACTGGGATTATGGAGTCTTGGATTCCCAAGCCCATACTGACCCAGACAGTACAAACCAAGACTGTGTCAGCTTCCTCAAGAATTCAGAATGCCCTAGTTTTATGGACTTTATAAAATTCGCAGCCCAAAAGGCAAACATTGACCCTGTCAGCACTCTATTTTTGAATCAGATAAAAGAGATTCTACTCTTAGACAGTATGATTCAGCAGTCAAAAAGTTAGCCTCCTTCCTAAAAGCATCTGAAGCAAAAAGTCATGACGACTAATTTAGGAGTCTCTTTCTTTAGATCACTGTTTGAAAAGGCCTTGCTCCGGCCACTATTACACAGCCAAGTCAGCCCTGAAGAAAGTATTTCTATACGGCTTTAAAATCGACCTTACAGATTCCTATTTTTCATCCATCCCCAGAGCATGCGCTCGTCTGAGACCCGTATCACGCCCACATTCCGTTACGTGGTTTCTCAATGACGTCCTTAAGTTAGCATCAGAGATAGATAACTTTCAATGCTCTTATCAGGATCTGTTAAGGGAAGACCTTATTTCTGATTAGCTTGGCTTCAGGTGCTAGAATCTCAGAGCTGTCGGCTCACTAGAGGTGATAATTTTGTGAACTTCCTCCCTTCCGGAGAGGTCCTCCTTTCCCCTGATCCTAGATTCTTAGCCAAAAACGAAGACCCACAAGACAGGTGGTCTCCTTGGAAGGTGGTGCCCCTTCCACAAGACCAGTCTTTATGTCCAGTTTATACACTTAAATCTTACCTTTTAAGAACTCCACAGAGTAAGTCGGGTCCTCTTTTTATCAGGGAGAAAGGTGGTACTCTTTCACTGAATGGTATAAGACAACAAATTCTGTATTTTATTAAACAGGCCAACCCAGATTCAGTTCCTAAGGTTCATGATATTCGAGCAGTTGCTACCTCCATTAATTACTTTCATAATATGGATTTATCAGAATTGTCTAAATACACGGGTTGGAAATCACCTCTAGTGTTTAAACGCCACTATTTAAAATCGCTCGAAGCCCTGAAATTTTCTACCATAGCTGTGGGAAGTGTCATCTCCCCACCTTAACCAATCATATCCTTATCCTCCTTTCCCCCCGCCCGCCTGCCTCATTTACTTCTCTGCTTATCCTCCTGGTTGATCATGCCTCACTGCCTTGCTCCTCATATTGATGTATATTGTCTCTGTTGAGTGGAAACTGTAATCTGACATGTTACGATTGTATTTTCTTGTGGGGTACTGGGCGGTTTTTATTTTGCTCCATGTACCCCAGATATATGTATATGCACTGTATATTTTGTTTACCAATTGATTTGATCTCTTACGTGTTTAGCTTAAGTTTACGTGTGTAGCTTTAAGATTGTGTATACCAATTAAGATTATATGTGCCATTGAACCTATCCAATTTTCGTGTGATATTGTGCTTTAGTAGTGTTAAGTGGTTTTGGGGACCCCTTCCCCGTCGTGCTGGGGACTTCCCCCACTCTTTAGTAATTTTAAGTCTTTGATGTGCCTTAGGTTTAGTGTTCTTCTCACATGTAAGAGATTCCCTCATTAAACTGCTTTCGTAATTTATGTTTTTTCTTCAGATTACCCTGTTTCCTCGTAGTTTGCAGCCTTGGCATGATTCTCTGTCACTATTTCACCGGCTGACACGGGACTGAACTCAGAAAAGGGATTTTGACAAAGGAAAAATCTATTTCTGTGGAAGGTCCCGTGTCACCCGGTGACCCTCCCTGACTCACCTATAGCTCCCCCCCCCTTTCTTGCACATGCCAAGTCTGGGGTTAGTGCTAGCATGGAATGAGGTAGGTGGTGCTAGTGTCGCCGTCCTGGCGGGCATTGGGTGTAGGGGCTGTAACGGCTCACCGCTCTATTCCTGGGGTTTTGATAGGGAGAGATCTTTCGAGTAAGTCTCCGTGGTAGTGATCTTTCACTCACCCTTCGTTATACCGACGTCTTCCTTGGAGAAGACGCTCGAACTGGGGGTAGTAACCCCAGCTTTCCTGAAAGCTCTTTTTTCTCTGGTAGCCTATATCTAGCATATTATACCTAGAAATTCGTGCTGTAATGGAATTTCACCGGGTTATACGGGACCTTCCTCAGAAATAGATTTTTCCTTTGACAAAATCCCTTATATATATATATATACATATATATATATATATATATATATATATATATATATATATATATATATATATATATATATATATATATATATATATATATATATATATATATAGAAGAGAGAGAGAGAGAGAGAGAGAGAGAGAGAGAGAGAGAGAGAGAGAGCATTGAGACGGAAGCCTAATGCCTTAATTTGTCTTATACCCAAATTAGGACGATAGAAAGCATAGACTCACCTCTCAGAGGATGAGAGCTTGTGAAGCACTGGCGTAGCTGGCATTCCATCAAGTCGGGGCCCCCTAGGTGGGGCCAAGATATTTTTGGGGGACCAAAGAAAATTACACAAAACTAATATACCAATTCTGTAATTAGTAAAATATACTATTCTCGAATGTATATATCCATTTGAATGAAGGAAAATAATAGTATTAGTAATTAATAAACCTGTATTTGAAATGATAGAACTCAATTTTCAATTAATTTTCAACTCCTGCCATATGCACATGTATCACAAACTGTAATGTCATTTTCCTCACAACCTAATTTCTACTATCAAGTTTTAATTTTCAACTATAGTATAATATCCTTGTCATGTAAATATATCCTAATAGTGCAAATCATCAATAACACAAAAGACTTATGACCCTCCCAAATCTCTTCAAAATGTCAACCTATCCCATTCCCTCTTCTTCATCTCCTCTCCCTGGAAATTAACTCTAAGCAGCAGTAGTAAATTGCATTGCGCTTATTCAAAACTGTAACTATAGTTTCAATCACTTCGTACATAAGTTGATAACATTAAGTTGGATCAAAATATCATGAACAAACATGTCATTTGTGTTAAAAACCTCCAGCTATATCCCTTCATTTCTCAGCTCTGTATAAGTCGTAAAGGTAACAAGAACCAAAATAATGCCATCAGATAAATAGCACAACTGTCAATAAACTAAAAAAAAAATTTTCAAATACTTTCTCAGCTAAAACATTCCAGTGGCATGCAAATGGATCAAATAGAGAATATTAATACCATTAGAATGGATCAAATCTGATCAAAATAATATCATCAGCAGCACATGTGTCAACTGTGTTTAAAACCAAAAACAAAAGAAAAAGAAAACAAACATCCACTTCTTATCTATTGACGAGTACAAGCCATACATGTAACAGGGACCAACGTAAAGGTGATTAAGAATATGCCAAAAGTGTAAATTAACTAAAAGTATTTTCCTTATTTCAAACAAAAATATGCCCATGACATGTAAATAGTTCAATATATAACGATAAAGTTGTAAAACTTGTACGATATTATATATCCTTTCAGCAAAGAAGGAAGTTTCTATTTTAGAAACGTTGTGGTTAAAAGTCGCTTCCGACCCTCGTAGGACATGATCGCTGGAGCGAGAATATCTGCTTCTGACCGCCAAGGGGTTAAAGATTAGCTACAAAGGGAATTTCAACGGTTGGGGGTGCCAGTGGGGGCACAAGCATTTGACTTTGGAGGGCCTGGCCCTCGCCCCCATAACGACGCCACTGTTGTGAAGGTCAGGGAAAACTGGAGTAGAATGAGAATTCCAAAACACGGAAGTAGAGGGAAATCAATTTGTGGTGTCTTTATGACAAGGCTGCCGAGAGGAGGGGGAACAACTCGATCCCTTGGGGACAGAGACCGTCAAGGGAACAGTGGCCTAGAAACGGTGCGACTTTGAGGAAGAGGACTAGGCAGAGGTCGAAGCTTCGTGGTGCTCAGCCCAATGATGTGTCCTTGATGCAGCCCTTTCGGAGGAAGAGGAAGAGGAAGAGGAAGAGGCAGAGGAGGAGGAGGAGAAAGAAGAGGAGAAGGAAGAAGAGGAGGAGGAGGAGGAAGAACAGGAGAAGGAAGAAGAAGAGGAGGAGGAGGAAGAAGAGGAGAAGGAAGAGGAAGAGGAGGAGGAGGAAGAAGAGGAGAAGAAGAAGAAGAAGAAGAAGAAGAAGAAGAAGAAGAAGAAGAAGAAAGAAGAAGAAGGAGAAGAAGAAGAGGAGGAGGAGGAGGAGGAAGAGGAGGAAGATGAAGAGGAGGAGGAGGAGGGAAGAAGAAGAGGAGGAGGAGGAGGAGGAAGAAGAAGAAGAGGACTGGGGGAGGAGGAGGAGGAGGAGGAGGAGGAGGAGGAGGGGAAGAAGAAGAGAAGAGGAGGAGGAGGAGGAGGAGGAGGAGGAGGAGGAGGAGGAGGAGGAGGAGGAGGAACAGGAGGAGGACGAGGAAGGGGAGAAAGAAGAGGAGAAGGAAGAGGAAGAGGAGGAGGAGGAGGAAGATGAAGAGGAGGAGGATGAGGAAGAAGAAGAAGAAGAGGAGGAGAAGGAGGAGGAGGAGGAGGAGGAGGAGGAAGGGGAAGAGGAGGAAGACCCCAAGTATGAGAGCAGCACTCCAACAAAAGGGGACGGATAAGGCCATCATCAAACTAGAACCAGGGTTCTGCCAAAGGCCTCCTCACTCTGAACTGCCTGCAACGAGAAATGCAAAATGCAGACCTGAAATCTCTAGTCACTGCAGAAAAGATGAATTCAGAGAACTAGGGCCATTCAAGAACAACGAACATAATAAGGAAACAGTCTCCGCAATTCTGCGGAAATGTACACTATTGTAGCTGTAATCCTTCATTGCTAAACTCATTTACTTTACATGAAAAAGGTATTGCATCGTGGTCGGTAATCACATGTAATGATGTCTACCTTTATCTGGCTAACTCTCCTTGCATTGCAGCCTCTTTCGTTCTGTTGACAATTTTCACTTCAGTGATTCAGTTTGTGCTTAGGTTGGATGCATTTTGCTTTCCTCGGTAGAACTAACTAACGCATTCTTACTTCCAACAGTGCAGATGTGAAGGAAGTGAACCATTACGGAAAAAACCACGTTCTCGTTTACCCATCCGGCATGGTCCTGTGGGTGCCTCCGGCACTGTTCCAGGTCGAGTGTCCTCTCGACTTCACCTATTGGCCCTACGACCTCCAGCAGTGCCATTTGGTCATTGGCTCTTGGACGTCCCACGGGTGGCAGATCGATCTACAGTTGTTTCATAACAACTCAGAGGCGAGTGCCACATGTCCATTGAGATTGGGCAATTTTTCAGCTATAACCAAGTGTCTTACACACACACACAAACACACTATATTTATATACTGTATATATATATATTATATATATATATATATATATTATATATATATATATATATATATATATATATATATATATATATATATATATATATATATATATATATATATATATATATATATATATATATATATATATATATATATATATATATATATATATATATATATATATATATATGTATATATATATATATATATATATATATATATATATATATATATATATATATATATATATATATATATATATATATATATATATATATATATATATATAGTGTTTGTATGTGTGTGTAGCTTCCAACAGAAATCAAAGTATGATGTAAAACATAAACAGCTTATATGGCCACGAGGAGAGAGAATCAACAGATTGCAAGATGTTTTGCCTTGACTCCATGCAGAAAAGCAGGTTACTAAGAAGCACTAGCGGATCCATGAAAATGACAAAATAATAATATTGAAGATTTAGATAATAACATAAATGAGAAATATAAAAACAGGGAAAAAATACAAAATCTATTATATAGAAATAATAAAATTTTGAGAAAAATAATAACAATATATATATATATATATATATATATATATATATATATATATATATATATATATATATATATATATATATATGTGTGTGTGTGTGTGTGTGTGTGTGTGTGTGTGTGTGTGTAATTATAATATGAAAATTGGTGGCCCTCATGAAATTTTTCTGGATCCGCTACTGCTATGAAGGCTCGGTGTGAAATAATACATCTAAGATTAAAGATAACCCCATTTAATTAATGCACGCAAGGGTCATTATATTTGAGGTTGATCTTCAGATAAGAATCAACCGTACTGAATCAAACCAGAAGAGACTGAGAACATTACCAAAAGTTACTAAGAATCTTTAGTTTCTTTTATATATTATTTTTTAAGCATCTTGTGTGAGGCCTCTTTATATGATGTATTTTTTGTTGTAGGTAGTTTGCTTGAGAGCGCCTCGGAGTAAGGGCAAAACATCTTGCACTCCACTGATTTTATGCGAGTGCATGTCTGTGTGTGTGCTAAAAGAGCAAGTTGATATACTGTCTCTATTGCCTAAGTTTTAAACTGTACATTTGTTCCAGTGTTATCCATTCAACAAAGTACTTTATTTATCTCTCTCTTTTTTTTTAAATTATTTGACAAGAGTAAGGCGCGTCTCAACATTATTCATTCAACAAAGTACTTTATTTATCGCTCTTTTTTTAAAATTATTTGACAAGAGTAAGGCGCGTCTCAACATGATCGTGTCATTCAAACGAAAGTGATGGCTCTCCTCAGGTCCAACTGGGAGCATACTGGGAACCCTCGCACGAGTGGCAGTTCCAGTCAGGCACCATCTGGCGCCAAGAGACCAAGTACGCCTGCTGTCCCGAACCTTATGTCAGCATCACCATCACGCTCAACCTCAAGCGAGTGTCTGCCACATTCACTGGCACCATCGTCATTCCAGCTTGCGGTGAGCCGTTACTTTTTATCATTGTTATTATCCTACGCACAGAACACTATTTTGCTATTGATAAATGTTGCCGTAGATAAAGGGATAGCCTTGCCAAAGTCATCACAAATATTGAATTATCTTCTTTCCATACATGTAAATATATATATTTATATATATATATATATATATATATATATATATATATATATATATATATATATATATATATATATATATATATATATATATATATATATATATATATATAAGGCATGTCTCTCACAAGTGTCAGCTTTGTTTTGCCGATGTTTCACATCACGTGATGCATTTTCAAGGTAGGAAAATTACACACAGGCTATAAATACATAAAAAGTCACTTATATATAGAAAAGGTTTTTTATTTAAAAATTTGACAAACACCATAGACGAAAAACAAGCGGATAACTTGAAAGAAACACGTACCAAGGCAAGAGCTAAAGCGTCACTAAAAGAGAAAGAAGAAAATAAACATTTGAAGGATAGCTTTAGCGAACGCGGACTGTCAACAAACACGTAATTAGGCTATAAACATTTGGGTGGACGAAGATTGGGTATTTACCGTAGGTACATTTACTTCTATAAAAAGAAATTCCAGCACTTTCAACTCTTCGACCTTATGGGTTGATCCAATAATTTTTCTGGTAAATAAGTTGCTTTTTACGTATTTATAGTCTGTGTGTAATTTTCCAGCACTGAAAAGGAATCATGCGCTGTGAAACGTTGGCAAAATAAAACTGTTATTTGGGAGATACATGCCTTTACCTCTTCATCCCGATATATATATATATATATATATATATATATATATATATATATATATATATATATATATATATATATATATATATATATATATATGTACTGTAAATAAAGACAAATGTTACGAAGGAAAGAGTGAAACAACGGAGTGGTTGCTAGGCCTTTCAACTACAATGGTCCTTTACCAGCAGACTGAAAAGAAATATAAAAGTAAGTTTACAAGAAAGGTCGTATAATTGACAGATGACACAGATATCCCTGAGGATGGGGATTATAAGGAACAGATGCACCTGGAATCCAACAAAGTTGAAGAATTATGGACCTACCGAGACAAAGGTAAATCTTTGAGAGGTTTTTACAAATGATTAGGCCTAACGGCTCGAAAGCAGGGAGGAGTCAATGAAAGGATGTTACAGGGAAAGAGACTGACCACCAAAATTAACCTTAGAATGAATAAGCTGGTTACATATTTATAAAGGTACAACACTTAGATTATTCTCCTTTTGGTGAACAATAACAATATTGAAAAATGAAAAATTTCAAAAAACTATTAAACGTACGAATTCATAGAAAATATATATAAGGTAGCTAATTAGTAATTAAGTCAGTGATTTTATCTTTAAGGTCATTCTTGAACATTTTACTAATACAGGGATCCAAATAATACATGCCAGGGCTAAGGTTGAAATTACAGCTGGAAGTACGCTGTACTGTATATATACATGTTTTATGTTTTTAATATTATATATATATATATATATATATATATATATATATATATATATATATATACATATATATATGTATATATATATATATATATATATATATATATATATATATATATATATATATATATATATATATATATATATATATATAGTTCTTATGGACTATATATTGTTCTATATACTCTAGGGCCGGCGTTCGAATATATATATGAATATTAGAGGAATTTATTATATGATAGAAATATTTCTTCACTGGACTGGTCAATATTGTAGGTCTCGTTGCTAGGTAACTCTGGTTCTTAGCCAAGTAAAATAAGTCTAATCTCCGGCCGGCCAGTGAAGAATTGTTAAGGAAGCTATTTCTGGTGATAGAAATTACTTTTTATATATAATATATTATATATATATATATATATACTGTAGGTATATTTTTATTCAGGTAACCAATTGGTTCTTAGCCACGTAAAATAAGTCTTTTCCTTCATGGCATTTGCCTTTATTTAATCATATCAGTGGTCTGGTTAAACTAGGGTATATATTTATATATATATATATATATATATATATATATATATATATATATATATATACATATATATATATAACTGAATTACGAAGATATGGAATATTTTATTCAGTCAAATGCCACGAAGGAAAGAGTGAAACAACGGAGTGGTTGACCATTTGTCGAAAGGCTTTACTAGCAGACTGAATAAATATATATATATATATATATAACCATATCCATGATTCATATTTTCCTTCATGGCATTTATATATATTATTTATATATATATATATATATGTAAATTAAAATAACTGATGACTACCTGTAAATAGTACAGTGAACCTTATTTAGTGAATCCCATTCACTCATAAATATGTTTGTTTATTTTTGTAATAATGGAATTGGGAAATTGAAGAAGTATTGCTGTTCTTACCAGAATATAGTACAGTTTAAGTGTTCAGTGAAATTCGAGAAGGAGTCAGGAGGAAAACAAGGCCAGCTGAGTGCCTTTAGCTTTATTGCTCGAACCCTTTCGTCTTCCGGACCTTCATCATTAACTTGGGCTTCAGATGAACTCCTTGGTTCTTGGCTCTCTCTTCCTACAGTTCCTTTAATTAAACTGGGACCTCTTCTCGCAAGGAATCTTTCCCAATGCATGCTTCAGCTCTGCAGAAACTATTAGACTTCTTAAATCCTGAGGATATGGGGGTGGGAGAAAGAATAGAAAAAGGGTTTAACCCAAAGTCAAGGCTGCAGATGACCCACCATATCAAACTACCAGAAGTTTGGCTGGAGGTGCGTCGAGGACACTATTTTGAGCATTAGCCCCACCAACCACATGTCAAAGGCCAAACTCTCTGACCCAACCTCGCCAATCACTCACTTGAAGCCAACCCCCTTCAGGGGTGCAAGAAGCCTCCCAGTGAACTCTTATTAAAACAGTCAAGACCAGAGTCATGAGCAGATACCGTTCTCAACTGCAGCAGTGATTCCTGCACACCAGTATGCACTTATCATGCACACTGCTCCTGATGCTGATGGCATTTTCACACCATGGAAACAAAATTTTACGTGTTCCGATGAGTTTAATCTGAAGATGTGAACTACCATTCATATCTTTATTCCTGAAATTCTCAGTTTATTACCGTTGGTGCCATGACCATTAGTTTTATATTGGACCTTGGTTTTAGGCACCTGTGGGAGAAGGAAAAAAATGTAGAAGTGGTTACTGGATCTGAATTGAGTCATCTCTATTGTTGGGCCAAAATCCTTTGGCTGACACCAGGCCTCTTCACCCTTCCAGCATTTCACCCAACTTGAGGGATGCTTTACGGCAAGGGCTCGTCTGGGCAAAAGCTGGCTTAATGTTAACCAACCAACCAGAACTCAGTGTAAGTAGAAAAAGCGAGAGAAATATTGGACCCGCCCAATTTTGAATACGTAAGTAGTACAGATGTGAAGAAATTCTATTGGCATAAACAGAGTTTAATTTAACAAAGGAACAAATACTGCTAAAGACGTAACTAAAATAATTAACTGATCAGAGTGTCTGACTCAGTCAAGTTGATTTTAATCCCAGGTGTTCTTCTGAGCGGTGACATGCTGCTGAAACAAAGGCCAATAGCACAGTAAACAAGAGGTCTGTAGAAATTGCAATGATTAGACATTAGCATTATATACATCATATATGTGTATATGTATATATATATATATATATATATATATATATATATATATATATATATATTATATATAGATATAGATAGCTATGATTCTGCCTTAGATACTTACTGGATTCTGGGCTGCAACAGATGATCACAGGAAGTTCTTTACATTACCAAGAAAAACTACTATGTTTTAACTGAAATCTGACTAATAAGACTGGTTACGGCAGATCCATAGATGAATCAATCACAGGAAAAATGCTGGCTTAGGGACTTCTTCATGTGAGGGAAAGATTATGCAAACTCAAGGAGTTCTCTTAATTAATTATATTTACATAACAAAACAGAAGAATGACGAGTTATAGGGCAGTCAATAATATGGTCCTGCTAAATGAATGAATCCTACACAGGAGAACTATTCTACGCCGATAATGTCTTCATAACAGGAACATTGCAGGGCGGTAGACCAAGGGGTGGCATAAGGCCACTACACATGGGATAGAGCCGAGATTTGGTTCCACAGCCAAAGCCGATCTGCAACGAGGTGCAAGACGGTTACTTGCAAAAGGGTTAACGCGCTCAAAGGGAACGGAGGGACCGCACAGATGGTGCCAAACAGCTCAGTTCAAAACACTAATTGTACAATTACGTTAACACTTAGCACTTCAACACAAATTTACTGAAAGTAATCTCACAATGATATAGAAAATAAATCAGACAGAGAAATAACAGATTGTGACTGACTAAAGAAACCTTATTCTGGTACATTACTTCGTCAGGATGACAGTGTCCTCTTTCAATAAGGCGTCGGCAGTGGAGGGAGGAAGTTGAAGGGATGCCACTTACAAAAGTGGACTGGTTCGATCCTCGGCGTTGAACACATGGAGGGAGTACAAGGGATAGGCAAGAAAAGTGAGGACAACTGTCCTCTGTGAAGTTCTGAGTGCTTCTCTCTCGAATGCTGTGTCATGGCCCATACATAACATGTGGAAATTATGCCTGGTCATCATTGTAGATGGCGTTGAAGTCGGTGCCACGTTCGCTATAGGGTCACACACATGGGGTCCTTCCCTGGTGTCATGGTGGCTGGTGCATGTTCTCGAACTAGGGGCTGGGCACTTTCTCTTTTGGCTCCTGCTTTGCCAGTTGTCCGCCACCGGCAAGGATTTGCATCTTCGAAGGCTGCACCTAGAAATAAGGATCTTAGGCAGTCATTCTGAACAGAGGAGGTATTAAAGTCTTACCCATGTAGGGAAAGATGGAGAAAATTGGTGAAGGGGCGAATGAAACCCACGGCTCTTTTATTTAAAATGAGTAAAATGAGTTTTATTCTTTTAATTAAACTCTTACGTCATTATTATAAAAAACTGATGAGGTTGCTTGGGAAGAAGGTTCCTTCGTTGCACCTCCCCAGCCAAGTTAGCATTCACACCCTAGATCAGGTGAGAATGATTACCAGCAAGCAAACTCACTTAAAGGCTTTAATTTATCTCTCTCTCACTTCCCTTTGGTGCCCTAGGTTCTAACTTGAATTTCTGCATAGCAGTTAATTTCAAGAGGCAAAACATCAATTGTGACATCTACATTTAACGCAGAATAAATACTTGCTGCTAGAAATGACATATTCTATCATTAAATTCGTATTACGTTAAAGCAGAGTATGATGAATGTCAATCAAAGTACATTCACAAATGTAAGAGTACAGTTAAAATAATGAATTAGTACTAGGTTAACTCTAAAGATACTTCATGCATTCTTAATAATAACACAAGTACAAGTTTTGTATACGTGCAGTTAGTCTGCCTTGAAGAGGCATCACAATACAGTAAGTGTGAGCTTAGTTAGGTGTTGCCACGATACTTGAGAGTGATGGCTCAGTGCCATTCGGACACTATAAACACAAGTTTGCAAGTCTGGGACTCGAGATTTATTACAAAAAAAGTAACAGAGGGTAGATGATGGATTCAAAGTAATTAATGATTGTTACAAAAAGATGATGATTAAATATGCCGAAATTATGTTCCTTAGTCTATGGAAAAACGGCTAGGTTCATTCTTTAGCCCAAAAAGGATGCAAGGTGGTCAGAGGACGCAACTCCTCTGGCAGTATCATCTGCAAACATCTATGATAATGGCACTATGCCAAGTTGGCACTCATAAGGTAATACCTAATGGCTATGGCATATATTATTGTAAAATGTATCATTCTTTAATAGGCATGAAAGGGAAGTCATAGGACTTATAAATTTGGAATATCTGTTAATTGCACTCTGCATTGGCAGAGTGGGAAATAAGTAAAATGGGAGCCATGGTAAAGTGTACAATAAATGTGAGTAATAATCAAAATAATGTAAAGGAAAATGTTAGAGGAAAAGACTGTATTGCAAAGTTATAAGGGAAATAAGTAAGTGAAGAACCCTGACATCCTCTTCTGGACAGAGGTGCCAAAGTCTTCGTAGGATAAAGGGATGGCACTGTGCCAGGAGAGCTCAGCGGCTCTCTTTAGGCTACCTGGAGTTATCGACACCCGTGATTTTTCTGCCTTGGGCCCCTTTTAGGTGGATGGTTTTCCTTGGTAGGGGAACCGGTTGGACCAAACCCGAAGCAGGGGCATTTGTTACAGACTCTAGCCCAAGTTGTCACAGTTCCGTGAGTGCATCGGCCTGTGGAGATATGGCAGAATCCTTACCCACAATCATGTCTGTGGAAGACTGGGAAAGAGAGGAAGAGGTCGATGTTGGTGTGAGAGGCTCGCAAGTTACAATGACCAGCTCAGGCACGGGTTGCAAGGCTGCACCTTTGGGTGAGCTTCCGCTGTGGTCGGAAGAATCTGTCTCTCTTACTGGCACTGGTAGCGGAGCCAAGCTGGGAGAAGAGAGGGGACCCAGACAGGGATCTCTTGAATGGAGATCAGGGACGTGCTCTGGCACTGGCACTAAGGCAGGTGCAGGCACTGGTATTGTATTGGGAATTTGCTCGCCGGTCGGGACGGACGGAGCTTGGCACTGCTCAGGGCAACCAGGTGACACTGGCAGAGATGGTGACTCATGTTTGGGATCTCCTGGAGGGAGATCTATTTGGTGCCCTGGCACTAGCACTGGGGCAGGGCCTGGCACAGGACTGGACTTTGAAATTTGCTCAGATGGAGGTGGCCACTACACAGTGTCCTCAGGTGGCACTGGCAGTGGGATGAATGCAGGCATTTGAGGTTTACTCATGTCTAATGAAGGGTTTGAGGGGTCTGGGCCCCGAGATTGCTGTAATTTAGATGGGACCTCTAAATCTTGTCCCAGGAGGATGTCATAACCTCCAGGAATGTATCTGGCTACTGCGAGTATCATTTTGAAGTGACTGATACCTTCACTTGTGACGAGTTTATGTCTGTTAATGCTAGCTCCACAGGAACTTTGTCTTCCCTTATAAGGGACATTTGCATGTCAGAGTCATCAAATGCCTTGGCATGGCTGGTAGGGTATCTACCTCGGGGAGGTGCCACATGTGTGGGACCCTGGGCTGGAGGCCCTAAGGTTTTTCAGGATAGGAGTTCTGTAAGAAAAATTTGACTAAAAATAAAATCTCAATATGAAAAAGAGACCAACTCGAAGAATAACGAAGAACCCTGTAAACTAAAGTGTATATGGAATTTAGCTTAAAGTTCTTAAAACATGAACTATAGAAGTTGTTAGCAAGTCCAGTGTATGTTTTTTTCTATACACAGATGTAGTAAATTCACCATTGTCTCTGCTTACATTGATATCTAAAAAAGGTAAAGAGTTGTTGCTTTCTTTTTCCGTGGTAAAGTTTATATTTTGATGTTGCTTATTTACCATGGAAAAAGAAAGCAACAAATCTTTACCATTTTTCTTATAGAACTCCTATCCTGAAAATTTGGTTTTTAAAGTCATTAACAGACTACTGTCACAACACTTCTCTAATCCGTCACCCTCTTATAATGTCTTAAAGAAAAATATATGTGCAACAATCCCGTTTATTTTTGACAACAAGTTTTCAGCCAAACTTAAACAAATAATTGAACAGGAATTTGGCTGCCTTAAGATACAATTTATCCCAATCAATCCACTCAAGATCGGTGTATTCTTTGGCTACAAGGACAAACTTCAGGCCTTCATGAGATCTAACGTTATTTATAAATTCAAGTGCCCAGGATGTCCCGGTATCTATGTTGGATCTTGCCGTAGGTTACTGCAGGTGAGATATTGTAGCCATGTGGGATACAGTTTTAGAACGGGTCAGAAACTGAGTAAACCAGAATTTTCTAATATAAAGAACCATGCCTCCATATGTAAAATCGAAATAAATAAAAAAGATTTCTCTATTATTGGTGGAACAAGCCATAGTGATTACCTAACCGCCCTTGAGTCCTTATACATCAAACGGCTCGTTCCGTCTTTGAACTCTAACGTTTCCGCTTCTCCTCTTTATCTAGCATAACTGAAGTCGTAGGGTGGGGGGGTCAGGTCTTGGTCATTCGTTCTTCTCCTTCTCCTTTGAAGGGTTTGTTCAGCACTGGTTTCTTTTTACTGTATACGTTTCAAGTTTTATTAATTTTAATTTTTGTAAATAATTTGTTTCCTTTTAACTTTATCTTTTAAAATAGTTTTTTGTAAATTTTAACGAATTTTGTTATATTTGCAGATTGAAGATGCACATAGTACATGTGCGAAACGTCTCGTTTAAATAAATTATGACCTTTTTTGATGTGTTTTGTGGACCCCGCTGTATGCCTTTATATATATATATATATATATATATATATATATATATATATATATATATATATATATATATATATATATATATACGAGTATATATATATTACTAACAGGACCTCATTGAAACTGGATAGTATCTAGTGGAGTTATTTATTAAAAAAGATTACAAGCTTTCCAGGACGAACAGTCGTCATTGTAAAGTATCCGTGATTCCACGGATACCTGACAATGGCTCGGTGCACCGAGTCATTGATATCCTTTGGCTTATTTACATTTTATTTCCATTTGTTTTATATTGGTCTCATTATTTCTGCCTTGCTTTCGAAAGAGTAGCTAATGGAAAGTTTCTTTTCCAGTTCAATTTGGTAGTGACTGCCGTCGCCTCACAGAGAGCAGGTTACAGATACAGTTTTTAACAAGGTTATTTTGGCAAGAAATTGAACATATATTTGCATTCATTCATGCTCCCTTTTGCATTGCGTTTTCTTCTTTTGAGTTCGTATTTTTATGCAAACCATTTTTAGTCATTTGAATGAGTTGCTTGTTACTTCTACAAACCTTTTAAGAGAATTTGTACTGCTGCTTATTTTTCGTTATGGTCTTCAGTA
This sequence comes from Macrobrachium rosenbergii, assembly GCF_040412425.1. NCBI lineage: Eukaryota > Metazoa > Arthropoda > Malacostraca > Decapoda > Palaemonidae > Macrobrachium > Macrobrachium rosenbergii. The sequence continues at coordinate 47,737,104 of NC_089796.1, forward strand.
TAACTGAACAAAAGGTTCTCAAGATTATGACGCTAGAAAAAGCTTATATCCTACAGAAACTGCAAATAAGTCATTGAAAAATCGAGTTCCTCAAATTGTATTACTGTGAAAAGGTTCCCAGGGAACGAAGTCGTATCAAAATTGAACAAGTGGCCCATATGAGCAGTAGCCTATACTCTCTTCGGGTTTGTAAGAACCTGGTGCATGATTGATTAGTTAACTATTACCAGGCTTTCTCTCTCTCTCTCTCTCTCTCTCTCTCTCTCTCTCTCTCTCTCTCACTACAAATCAAAAGTCTTTGCACTCTTAGCATGGGCAAATTGTAAAGCAATCAGACAAATGTTTTTCAAATCAGAAGAGATATATATATATGTATATACCAGGTTCTTACAAATCATAAGTCTTTATATATATCTTATATATATATAATATATATATAATATATATATATAGATATATATATATATGTGTGTGTGATCAAAGGAATTAAGAATGTTATGGTCTCTAATACTTTTATCAAAGCAAATCATATATATATATATATATATATATATATATATATATATATATATGTGTGTGTGTGTGTGTGTGTGTGTGTGTGTGTGTGTGTGTGTGTATGTGTATGCGAATTAAGAATGTTCTGGCCTCTAATACTTTTATCAAAGGAATTCAGATATATATATATATATATATATATATATATATATATATATATATATATATATATATATATATATATATATAATGTATGTGTGTGTGTATGCGTATGCGAATTGAGAATGTTATGCCACTGTTAAAGTTTACAAATATCAAAGTAGAAAAATAAAACGATCACCATAGACTTCCGTTTGCTTTGACCAAGTCCGACGAACTAACAAGGAAGTAGCGAATGACATTCTACCCTTTGCATGATTTGCACAAAAGCGAAGACTCAAAAGTAATGGCTGGCCTTCCTTCTTGCAGCAATTTCAGCGCTGACGCTGATCCAATTTCTGCTGCCAGTGAGAGAGAAGAAGAGGCTCTTGGTCGGATGCTGCTGCCTGCTGCTGACCATCTTGGAGGTCATCCACTTGGGGTCATCTATCCCGCGGCTGTCCACTTCGACCCCAATCATAGGTTCGGATTAGACAGTTGCTTGTTCAGGTCGAGTTCTTTGTTACATACAGTAGTGTCAGAGTAGAATACTATGCAGCTTCATTTATCAGTTTTTTCTTTTATTTCTTTTGATTAGAAAGGGAAACAGGTCGAATTCCTACCACCTTTGGAAGATTAAATAATTGGCCCACCACAACAGTTCATAGAAGACCATTCTTTTTAAGCAGACAGAATTAGAAACGGAACATTGATGCGCATGAGAAAATACGTTCTCGATAACTTCATGTAAGACGCTTTCAGAGATATAGAAAATGGGACATGGCGATTTTCACTCGATCTGTGTTTTCTTTGACAAAAATAGTTGAGTTTTATACTCATGAAAAATAAAGTGAATCACTCAACTTTGCTCACACAGGAATAAGTACTATGAAAGTTTTAGAATTAAATCGGTAGCTAAAAGAAGACGGAATATTCTTGTTTTTACTCCGGGATGACAAAGCGGAAGGAGGATCTAAAGATAAATGACTGTAGTTATTGTAGCCCATAGTGTAAGTGCAATTGTTCTGAAACTTTTGGACAATTATTAGCAATCTTGACTTGCGCAACCAAACAGAAATACATAAACATTGTTTGAGGTGCCATTTAGACTTTAAAAATCGTTTTCAAAGGATTTAAAGAAACGAAACTTACTTTAAAATGTGAAAATGTCCTTATACCTCCTCACTGCAGCTTACCAGCAAACATAGGAGCGTAGTCCCCCTTATATTTTACGAGTGATCAGATCTGCCAATGCGGTTATTCTCGGTGGCACCTCGCCAGAGGCATGTTTGGCTCGACAAGGAATATTGTGAGACGCAGAGATTGACACTTGATGAATGAGAATGAAAGCCAGACATTTATCGTCTGAAGCATATCGAATGTTGCACCGTATTTAAGGAGGAACTGTAAGTAACAGACAGGCAGACAAACAGAAAATGTATGTGCGTGATTTGGTAGACTTTGTTTATGCAGCGTGTGGTAGATAGCTCTAAGAACGATCCAAAGCAGATCATAACACAATCCATCTTTTCATTTTCCAGTAAAGTTTTATGGCCAGACGTTCATTGTAGTGACAGTCAGTGTGGCTGTGACTGCTCTCATTCTCCGACTGACCGATACTGAGCATCCCGCAGCTTCAACGCCCCCGCCAAATCTTCTCAAGACCATTCTCATGGGACCTCTCTCCTCTCTCCTCTTCCTCCACCACTATACTGAAAAGGTTGGTAACAGTGTACATACATACATACATAGCCTACATACATATATATATATATATATATATATATATATATATATATATATATATATATATATATATATATAACATCATACTGAAAAGGTTGGTAACAGTACTGTATACATGTATGCATACATGCGACATATATGTATATATGTATATATATACACACACATACATACATATATTTATAAGCGAATCCCACATTTGTGCCCAGGCGATGCGTTAATAAACGTGAAAGAGCTTGGTATTGAACTTCTGCCTGTCATTTTCCTGTTGAATTTGCTTATACACTGAAGTCACGTGCATCTACTGAGATTTTTAAAGCATACATACATACATATATATATATATATATATATATATATATATATATATATATATACTGAATAGGTATATAACATATACTGAATAGGTTGGTAACATACATACATACATACATACATACTTATAGAGTATATATATATATATATATATATATATATATATATATATATATATATATATATATATATATATATATATATATTCATTTTCCCTTTTCAAGGGATGGCACCAGAACTCTCAGCCTTCCAGTTTCTCAATAAGTCTTCAGAATGGGGTTGCTAGCCCATGCCTTTTCTCTGGAACTTAGCAGGTACAAGCACTCATTGAGAGCTGGACGGTTGGTGGGTGGTAGGCTTAGGAATGATCCACAGATCTAGCAAATGTAAAGAAAATGCTGCACTATGCTACTGTGACCTGTCTTAATTTCCATGATCAGAATAATAATGTGAACCACATCTTCAGGGTAATCTGTTGTTCCACCGTATGGAGTTTGCTTGAAAGACCTCGGCTAAAGATCTGGCAACCCTTTGTTACATCTTTTGTCTTGGTCAAATACTCTGTTTATATTTGTATGTCAAGTTGTTATCTCCATGATGGAAGTTTTACACACATAAGCACATGCACATGTATGCTTACTCACACACATTTATACTCTATGATATATATATATATATATATATATATATATATATATATATATATATATATATATATAAACATATATATATATATATATATATATATATATGTATATATATATATATATATATATATATATATATATATATGTATATATATATATTTATTTATTTATTTATTTATTTATATTGTCACAATGTGTTCCAGGTACCTAGTTATTACACAACTAATCACAGAATTAAAAATTTATCACACTTCAGCCAGATACCTAAACTCTCATAACAATAAAAATTACAAATGATTACTCCAAAGGTAACAGTGATCCCTTAAAAAGTTTATTAATCACATGAAAAATCAAACTAAGTTTATCAAAACCAGTGTGAGGTATCAACAATTAAACAAGAAATATACTAGAGCAAAAGGGCATCACTCCATCAAACAACTTTAACTGTTTCCCTTGTCTTAATTCACTTCAGCAAAACTAAAGGAACAAACATGTTTATCACTTTGCCTTATGCACACAAACAATCCTATTCACTGGTGGTCAGTAAATGAAACACTTTTTTTTTATTTCAAATACAAAAATTTATTTTTAAATTCAGAATTTATAATTAGAATTCAAAATCTGAAGAAATTTACTATTACTTGAAAACAACACAAAATTTAATTAATTTTTGAGTTAAATTATTAAACTAAACTAAACCACAAAAACTTTAATTTATCAAGAAATTAAATTAAACAATCAAAATTTAAACTATTAAGAATTACACAAGATTTGAAAAGAAAATCTTAGTAAATGAAAATTAAATCAAGTATGCAATGTTAAATTATATAAAAATATTTAAAATGCTAAGTAAGTAAATGTTAAATCATCAATATATAAAATGTGAAAAATCAAGAGATTGCAAACACAATACACACAAAAATACACAAAAGATTTACCAATAATAATTTCACTAAGGCAAAAATTCTCTCAATATACCTTATTATACCGTGGTAATAATAAGTAAAATTCACTTTACCTTACACAAGCTTGTGAAAACTTTTGTAAAATCTACTCAAAATGTAGCTGCCTGAGATTCACAAAACACTTTTTTGTTAGGCGCCATTACACACTTTTCCTGCATTCAGATCTCAAAAGCTAAGACTAATACCAGTGACTACACAAATATTTTACATTAATAATTTCTCTCTTTTGCAGAGAGAGAGAGAGAGAGAGAGAGAGAGAGAGAGAGAGAGAGAGAGAGAGAACCACATGAAGGGTCTCTGAAAACAGAATGAGCAAACTTTTAGATTCCAGTTATAAGCAAAAACCCTTGTAGAATTACGTCATTACCTGAGCAAAACATGTTGGGGCCAAAACTAATGCACTAGAACAACTCGTGATCAGAGCAGTGCAATTTTACAAAACATGACGAAGAACCAAAGTTGGTTTTCAGATTTGTACATGAAACATTGTGAAATCATTCGTCATTTTTCAAATGAGACAAAAACCAAAGTTGGTTTTTGTTCCCTTGAAACATTGCAAAGTCATTATCTTTTCGATGACATCTTAATGAAAACACAACATACTCAAATGCCATTACAGAACACATGTTGCTGGGTGACTAAATGCACGATCACAGCTACGACATTTTAATTCTAAATTATGCTGTTAAGTTATCTAACTCACTAACTCTTTTGAGATCTGTCAGGTACACTACATATGATATTTCAATTAATTATTACGGACTACACAGAACAAATTATAACTAAAATAGTAAACATTTCAAAATCATGGAATGCAAAATATTACAAGGTCAATATATGAAATTCCTCCCCCCAGAAATTAGTTATTCTGGGTTTGAAATCAACAATTCACTATGGATTAAATAATCTGCAATTACATTGTTCCTTCCAAAAATGTTCTCCATTTTTAAACAATAGGATTACAAAAATCAGTTCAGGGGATTACTACGGCTCAGAAATTCAGACAATTGGTTTGATAAAACACCAGCCATGCCCAAAAATCCTTCTTGAACACTTTATATAAAATCTTCAGATGTTCCTCCCATGTATTAGAATAAATGACAATGTCATCATATAAACCCCTACTCCTTCTATGGATTTAGCAGTTGATCCATCACATCCTGGAACAATTAGCAACCATTAAAGTTCATTCCTCTGTCATTCAACTTCTGGTGTTCCAAACTTGGAGAAAAATTTCACCATCTTCTCAGCAATTTCTTTGCACTTATACTTCTTACAGGAATCGCCTCAGGATACCTTGTCAATGGACACATTAATGTTAACAGATAATCATTTCCTTTCTTTGAAGAGGAAGCAGCCCAGCCACATCTATAATCACCTTGCTAAAGGGTTCTCCTCTAACTTCTATGGGTTGTAGGGGGGCTTTCTGAATGGCTTCATTCAGTTCCCAGCTATCTGGCAGGTGTGACATAAGAATGAACCTGCTAACTTCACTGTGAAGTCCAGGCCAGAAAAAATACTTAGTATAATCTTCTCTATGGTCTTCCTGATTCCCATATGTACAGATTCATGTGCTATTCTACCATTTGCTTCCCCAATGGATATGGAAACAGAATTTGATGATATTCACTCCATTCAGCATTTCCTGGTATATCTGCAGGTCGATGCTTCTTCATTACCAATCCTTTCTTTAGATAATAACAGGTAGTTTGTTGCATCTCTTCTTGATCAACAACTCTGAAGAACAAATCAACTAACATTGTATCCTTCTTCTGTAGTTCCATTAGCCTCTCTCTAGTCACTTGACCAACTTCAGGGGCTGAACTCTCAATATCTGCTAACTCTTTCACTACTATCATCAGGAACACTCTGACTACTCTGAGTCTCTTCAAGAACAACAGGATCCTCATCTTCTTTCTCTTTATTACTAACACTATGGGGAAGGGCACTTTCCTGGAACAGCTAGGGGTGCTCAAAGATCCTGCACTTGATCCTTCTTGTACAGGTAAATCCTCAGTTCCTTCACGACCAGACGTAGTTCACTTTTGCCTGGTAGTTACCAACTTGGAAACAGGTGGGGTTTTTCTTTCTAAATCTACCATTGGACTAATCCTCAACGGTTTGTCTGTCACTATAGGACAAAGAACAAATGGTGCACCACCAACTTCATTACCCAGTAAAACATGCACACCTTCAACAGCTAGTGATTCCTTTACAGCAAAATCAACATTCCCTGTCACCAATTCACACGACAGGTGCAAGCGGCATATAGGAGTTACCTCTTCTCCTCCTATACCCTTCAAAATAATTGAACCTCCTGCAAGTTTCTTCTCCAGCTGTGGGTGAGCAATGAACTACCACACTATGGTTACTTATGAATCACATAATACCTTGACTGGTACCTGCATACTCCTCCTTGAGTTGCCAGCATTTCTTTCATAGATATATGGCTTAAAAACACTTCCAAGCTGCTCAGCCACTCACTTTGAGGTTACATTTCCACTTTATAAACACTCAGCAATTGTTTAGTCTAAAATTTAAGACCAACTGTCTCAGTCTTCCAAACAACTGAAAAGAAAGGTTACTGTTTGTTTCACCTGGTTACTTAATTTTAACCACTTGACCAACTGGCTTTGACTGCTGTTGTGTCTGTATAAATGAAAAAATCTCGTTTATTTTTGTAAGTGTCATCCCCTTTCTACACTTGAAGCACTACAACATTAGTCTTCTTTATCTGTCTTGAGAAACTGGATGGTAAGGATTTGACATTCGATTTTTGAGGGGCATTAACTGGCTTTGTACTGGCATTGCCACTAGAGGGATTCCCAGTTGTAATGTTCCTGAAATTTGGATGAGGCCTAAAACCTATGTTGTGGGAAGGAAGGACATTAAATTCCTTTTACTATAAATTATGTTATAAATTACTCAATGGAGCAGCTTTGTCAAATTTCTTAACTCTCTCTCTCTTAAATAGGAACTTATGTGTTCAGGAACTCCTCTAAGATATTGCATCTAGGACTACCAACTCCTCAAGTTCTTCCATAGATCTAACTAAAGCAGCCTCCAACCATCGTTTAAAACATCTTCTTACTTTGTAGGCATAATCCAAGAAAGTCATTTCATGGTTTCTCAAAGATCTGAATTTTTCATTGTAATATTCAGGGATCATCTGATAAACTTGTAGCACATTATGTTTGAGGTGCCTTGCACACTGTGCCAATAATGACCATTTATCTTCTGGCCATCTGTTATTACCAATGAAGCCACTTTTTCAAAGTGTATAAAAAACTCATCTGGATCTTCTTCTGTAAACTTTGGAATTAACTAGAGGATGATAAGAGCACAGTTACTACATCCAATAGAGGAGGGTCTGACATTACATTGGATTAGGGTTAGACAGACCTACAGGTAATGTGGACGAGGTTTTATTAACTCCATCTCCCTTTCATGTAAACTTTTTCTCTTTTTTTTCGCCCTGAACCTTTTCTTTTCTCCCTTTCTTCTCTTGCTCTTTCTCTTTCTTCTTCTGCTGCGACTTTTTCTTCTTCTCATTTTCTTTCTGGTTCTCCTTTCTCTCTGTTTTCTCTTGTCTTTCTGCCAGTGCATTTTCAACTTAATCCTGACTTTCTTCTTCAGCTGTGTGCCTAAGCTCTACCTCTGCATCACTTTCTCTTTCTTTTGCCTTGCTTATTTATGGGTTCTGCCTCAGCTGCATTCAACAATTCTTGTGCCTCTCCTAACTCTTCATCTATTTTACCAGAGTCCATCAGCGGTGCCAGGATTGCAATACATCTGATTTGTGCCTTAATCATACCACTAGACGCATTACCCTGGCATGCCACTGCTAAAGCAGTCCACTGTGCCTTCAGGTTGGATTCAGATAACTCTTGGATGGAAGGAGGATAAAAACTTCTGCACATTGAACAGCCATTTGCTAAGTTACTCAACTAAATAATTGCAATCTGTAAAAACAATTATGTGGTTACTCTCCTATCAAAAGCTATCCCCAAGTATGGACCATAAACCAGGGTAATATTTTGTTTTGTTCAGGTGGGTCTGGGGACCAAATTATATATTGTCATGATGGGCGCCAGTCTTGACTATTAGCACAACTAATCACAGCCGAGGAAAAATTTACCTGTGGACTTCAGCCAGATACCTCGTGATTTCTCATGGGGAATAAAAATTAGGAATGAGTAGCCTCCAAAGGTAACAGTGAAGATTAAAATTTTATTTAATCTTGTGAAAAACAAACTAAGTTTATCAAAACCAGTGTGAGTATCAACGATTAAACAAGAAATATACTAGAGCAAAAGGGCATCACTCCATCAAACAACTTTAACTGTTTCCCTGGTGAGGAATTCACGCAGCAAAACTAAAGGAACAAAACATGTTTATCACTTTGCCTCGTGGACACAAATAATCCTATTCACTGGTGGTTATTAAATGAAACGTTTTTTTTGGCGGCAAATACAAAAATTTATTTTTAAATTCAGAATTTATAATTAGAATTCACAATCTGAAGAAATTTACTATTACTTGAAAACAACACAAAGGTTTAATTAATTCTTGAGTTACATTATTAAACAAAACTAAATCACAAAAACTTTAATTTATCAAGAAATTAAATTAAACAAGCCGGTTTAAACTATTAAGAATTACGGCAAGATTTCAAAGAAAATGCTTTAGTAAATGAAAATTAAATCAAGTAGGGGCAATGTTGAATTATCAAAAATGATTTAAAATGCTAAGCAAATGTTAAGTCCCCATGGATATATTAAGGGTGGAAAATCAAGATATTGCAAACACAACACTCACACAAAAATACACAAAAGATTTACCAATAATAATTTCACTAAGGCAAAAGGGGTCTCGCAGGAATATATCTTATTATACCATGGTAATACCTCGGGGTAAAATTCATTTTATTTTACACAAGCTTGCCATTTTTTGCAAAATCCGCTCGAAATGCAGCTGCTTTGAGATACACAAAAACACTTTTTGTTAGGCTGCTTCTCTACACACTTTTCCTACATTCAGATCTCAAAAGCTAAGACTAATACCAGTGACCACACAAATATTTTATGTTAATAATTCCTCTCTTTGCTGAAATAGAGAGTGGAGAGAACGAGGGAGAGAGAGAGAGAGTGAGAAGAGAGAGAGAGAGAGAGAGTAGAGAGAGAGGACTCCAGGAATGGTCTCTGAAAGCCAGAATGAGCAAACTTTTAGATTCCATTTATGAAAGCAAAAACCTGGCTGAAGGGCACTCATTCCCGAGCAAAACATGTTGGCGTGCCAAAACTAATGCACTGGAGCTCATGATCAGAGCAATCTCAATCTCCAAAACATGATGTAATCTTTCTCTCTCCCTCTCCTGCATTTACGTTCTCACTCCTATACGTTGCTCTTGGCAGAAAATCTTTCTGGGACAAAGCTCTTAACAAAATCTCAACACGATCAAAGTAGATGGCAACTCTTTATCTCTCTCTCTCATTTCAAAACAAGACAAAGAACCAAAGATGTCTTCAGGGCAGTTCATGAAACATTCTCTTCATTTGTCGTTTTCTCTCTCTCTCCCACAAAAGCTCGTCCGACTCTTGAACCCATTCCCTAACTTGTTAATGTGTTATCTTTCGTGATGACATCTGAATCAAAACACAACATCGTTTTGTTGGGCTCTGGTATTTAAGTTATCTTAAAATAATGGTTAACGTCGTTTGAGATCTGACACTACACTACATTACAATATTTCAGGACAATTATTATCTAATAAGAACAGTTGATTTAAGAATAGTATACTTTTATCAAAAATCATGGAATGCTGTACATATTACAAGGCAGTATCATGAATTTATATGTGTGTGTGAAACTTTATTTGTCACGCTCGGATTGTCGGCAGTGTGTGAAATAGTTGCTCTATGAACTGGTAGTGATCAGTGGCTTTAAAGATGTGTGAACTGATTAAAACATCTTGTAAAAAGGAAATTTTGGGTTCAACATCTGCATAAGATGATTTCCACTTTGGTTGACCTTAACCTGCAGAAGTATTTAGAGGTCTGCTGAGGACTTCTTTTCCAAAATATGACTTTGCTTTCAGCTAAGGCTAAAATAAATTTCTCTAACCTGAAAAACTAGTTCTCCTTTCTGCTTAAACGACAGGGGAGGGGGTTGGGGGAGAATGTTAGCGTTTGCCTCTGATTCACTCTCTCTCTCCTTTGCCATAATCACTTTGAGCTCCCAACATTTCTGAAAAATGTTTGCTGAGAAATGAATGGAAATTACGTAATCCTGGTCAGGTCAAGTATTCTGGAAATATTTTCAATTAACAGATTACGGACACCTCTGAGAAAATCATAACCAATGAGTTTTTAAGCATAACTAAATATACAAACTTCAGTCAAGTCTTAATAAACTATTATTTCATAAAAAATAAACTTAAGTACAAAATCAACTTACATCAATATAAAATCTCTCGGACATCAAGGTAAATGAAAGAAGTTCTCTATTTCTCGAAACTGCAACACAAATGGTTCTAAATATTAGTTGAAATGAATAATCTCAGTAATTGTTGCGAATTTTTTCACACTATACAGTACATACATACATATATATATATATTATATATATATATATATATATATATATATATATATAATAGGATAGTTAGCACTGGGGATTTCCTAACTACCTAACCGGAAGGCATGTCATAGAATTTTATTCAGTTATTGTTACATGTTTCAGTCTTATCACCTTCAAAGTATTCTCCATTTGAAGCAATTCACTAGGAACAGTGTTTTCCACTGATTGAAAGCAAGGTTTTGCTAAGAACTCTTGTACTTATGGAATTTAATGACTGTGTGCTAGTTTTCTTCAAAAGGTTCTTCAACGTCTGCAAAACGGTACCCAGTTTGAGGCTTTGCTTCATTCTGGGAACAAAAAGAAGTCACAGGAGCAAGATGCAATGAATAGCAACACTGGGGAACTGGTCATGCAACTCGGGCAAAGTGGAGATCTATGGCTTCATCGCGACAATGCACCAGGAACACTGCCTTGAGTGTGAGACAGTTTCTGACCAAGAATGGCATGACAGGTAGCAACCATTTCACCCGATCTTGCTGATTCTGACTTCTTTTGTTCCAGGAAAATGAAGAAAGGAAAACAAAGGAAATTTCATATTCAGACGTTGAAGAGCTCTTGTTCTGAAGAAAATATTGAGTCATTAAAAGGCAAATTTACAAGAGTTCCATAATTCTTTCAACAGTGGAAACAGGAATGCAAGTGATTAGTGCATTGCTTCAAATGGAGAATAAAAAACTTTCAGACAAGGTGATAAGAGGGTAAACATGTAACAATAACTGAATAACGCCAGTAATGAAAATATGACAGAATAATGAATTACTTTTGAGTGCCAAGGGACTGTGATGTGTGTGTGTGTGTGTGTGTGTGTGTGTACTATAATAACAGGACCTCATTTAAACAGGATTGGGGCGCTCAAGCAGTAAATATTTATTCACTAAAAGGTATATGGAGCTTTCCAGGACTTTCTGTCCTCGTCGTCTGGTAGCCATAAATATCTCCACTCTCCACTGGATGACCATTCTGTTTACATGAGGTCCTGTTATTAATTCTGGCAATGTACTGAACAACTGTGCTGGTGATCACCCCAAGTTATGACTCAATGTTGGTGTAGGTACAGGTGCTGGCGGCATAGGTATGGGATGCGAGCTGGTACTACTTTTTGTTATTGTTGTTTGATGTGATGTAGTAATACAGCGTAAGCAAGGAAGACCTCGTCAGTCAGTACTCTGTAGAACGCAATTTTGGTATGTTGTTCTAATGTTAGCCTGCGCTTTTGTTGTTAGCATATGGTGCTTTGTATCTTTTTGCCCTTTATCATGGCTCCCAAGGGTAAGGTTGAGTCTTCTGATGGCAGTGCCGAAGAAAAAGGAAGCCACCACGATTGAAGTGAGATTAGACATAGCGAAGCATTCACAAAAGGGAGAAACTGCCACCAACATCAGTTGTTTGCTTGGGCCTAGTCAGTCGATGGTCGTTACCATTATAAAGGATAAGGCATGTATCCTGAACATGTGAAAGGAGCTGCTCCTATGAAAGCAACATTATAACTAACTACACCATTCCCTGATCCGGTCCATGTCCCAGTTGAGGCTGAGGACAGCTTCATTTCTCATAAGTGGAGACTACTTACTACGCCCACAAGTGTTGCATCATTGGCATACTGAACAATCTTGTTTTCCAGGCCAACAACCATATCACTTGTATACACTAAAAATAACAGTGGACCAAGAACACTACCGTGTGGAACTCCAGACAAAATAGGTCTTGATTCACTAAAGATCCTGTCCACAGCAACCCGCTGCTGGCTACCTGTAAGGAAATCTTGAGGTAATCCTAAGACATACCCACCCACTCCAAGATTCCGAAGTTTATAATATAAAAAAGTGCCTTTGTGATTTACTAAATCGAAAGCAGCACTAAAATCTATTTGAATTACTCTGCACTCAAAACCCTCAACAAAGTTCCCTTGCAAATGGCATGTCAAGTCTAAAGGAGCATCGCGGGTACCTCACTGCTACCTATATGCATATTGACTATCAGCTAACAGTCCTTAGATTCCACATACTTACCATATATACTCGTGTAATGTGCGATCTCGCGTATCGTGCGACCCCAAATTTTCACCCATAAAAAATTATTTTATCTTGTATCTCGTGTAGGCTATCGTGCGAGTCCCCATTTTTAGAGCGTCAATTCGTAAGTTTGGTGGTTCGGCGTGCTAAGGGCTAACCTGAGTCATTTGGGTGTGTGCTGCTATTCAAATGGTTTTCTTTCAAAATTCCAAGAATTGACCTTAGAAAATCCCAAGATTAAAAAAAAAGAAAAAAAAACACGTTAATAAATTATTGTACATCTGCCAAGCCTTAGAGTCCCAAATAATCTCTCTCTCTCTCTCTCTCTCTCTCTCTCTCTCAGGAAAAGATACCGCTAATTTGAGTCTCTTTAACCATTGGTATTAACACATATAGCCTAAATGCACACTTTTTTGTGTGTGTGTGTTTGTTCATAATGTTTTAAAATGTGTAGTACAGGTAATACATCTTTGGAAGACAAAAAACAAACAAATTTTACACTCAAAGTAATGAGAAAGAATTCATTCTATTCTTCATGAAATAAATAAAATACATACACTATTAAAACCACATTCTGTATTCAGACATACGCACTTACGTCATCGCCAGCTTCACGTGAGGAAAACGTTTTTACTCAGAATACAGCTAAAACTTGATTGGTTGGCTGGTTGCCATGGTGAGCTGTTAGCCAATGACAGCCTTCTACCCATGTTCTATTTATAGACATAATTTCCATTCCCAAATTGTGTGTACGGCACTAAGTTTGAACGTTGCCAAAATCGTGATTATTTGATTAATAAAGGATTGTGTGCCTGTAGTAATATGAAAATACATTATACTGTACCCTTATTCACTATGGAGAAAAGATCGACAAGGAAATATACTGCTAAATTTAAGCTGCAAGTTGTAGATGAAACTGAGAAAACAATGTTCAAGCTGATAATGACTATAAATTATCGTGCATCAGCAACATAGATGAAAAAGTATTTTAATCAAAATTACTGGTCATGAAAGGATACATTTTACTGTTATTTTCACGTCGATAAAAGATAAATACGTAAAACTCGCATTATGATGAAAACAAGTGAAAATATTGAACGGAATATGTTAATTTTCTTAAACAAAAGACATGCCTCCAACATTAACGAAAAAAATGACAATTTAGTTCACAACGAGACGAACTTGACAACACTTCGTATACGAAATATAACCTTGTCTCATATAAATAAAGTACCTAGACATTCATTTACACTAACTAGAAGCAAGAAAATCGCTCTAAATTGAGTTAAATACGGCGAAATAAACTTACCGCGTAATCGCCTTCAGCTGATTTCCAAACGTTGATCGCTATGTTCGTATTTTAAAAATACAAGAATATGTGAGAATACATACAACATTATTGGATGCAGTGAAGTAAAGCATAACTTTTTAAAAGCCATGGAAAAGCTGCATACTGTATTCGTTGTTTTATTTTATAATACGATACTATTATGTGAATATTACATATGCTAATTTTATATCTCCTGTATGATGCGACCCCCTTAAAATTAGCTTCAAAATTAGGTCTTCAAAAGTCTCATGATACGCGAGCATACAGGGTATATAGTGGCTTAAAAATAACTTTTTCGGAAACTTTGGAGAGCACAGGGAAAATAGAGATTGGCTTGTAGTTGCTGCAGTCTGCAGATATGCCACCCTTTGGAACAGGCACTGTTTTGCTAAGCTCACACTCATCCGCAAAAATACTACGTCGACATAAAATTCTGTAGAATCTAGTAATCTTGGCAGACAACACCAGTTACACTCTAGAAACTTTTTCAAAAACAAAGGGAAGATATCATCAGGATCCTCTCTACCATAGCTATCAAGATTACCCAGAATTTTTTTACATCCCCAGAGCAAAATGCAAATTTTGTAAGAATAGGCTCAGGATGACATATATCAGGCAGAGGGACATCCTCAGCTGATTGCTCAGCTTCAAAAGCTCGATGACGCAGTTCAACCTTTTCCCTAGGGCCAGTAACCAATCTGCCATCATCTATTAGTAGTGGTGGAATGGAAGGCGAGCCTGCACAAAGATGCCAATTTGGTCCATCACAGGTGAGGCTGAGTAATTTCTTCAAGTTTCCTCTTCGAGGAATTATTGTACTGTAATTTCGATCGGGTATATAGTAAGTTTTATTCGCAGCACGGCGAGACTCACAAATATAGTTATTTTCATTTGAATAATTTCGCCTCCATGCGTTGAATTATTTGGTCTGTTTATCATGGCTGATCATTTGTCCTAAATTTGATAACCTTTCTAGACACATATCTTCTTAAAATAGCCACCAGCATTTCATTTAACTTCTTGGTATCAGGATCTAATATAGCATCTGAAGTATTAAGTGCCTGACAAGCTTCAATAATGCAATCCCATTTGGCTCTGGATTTTAGCCAGGCTGTTTTTCCAATGGTGGCATTAGGAATATACTGATTGACAGATATGTCCATCTCAATGGCACAATGATCAGCAATGCCTATCTATTCACAGACCTTGGACTTGACAATAGCTAGAACATCTCTGAATATGAGGTCTAATCTATTACCACAAATATGGGTGGGTTCCTCTATTAGCTGGACAAAATTGGAGGATACACAGAACTCAAGAGCAGACCGGCCATGTTGGCCTGTGGAATTTGAATTTAGCCACTCACTGTGCTTTGCATTACAGTCTCCACAAATAACGAATGAAGCTTTTGAATTATGTGACTGAGCTAGACTCGTGACTCATCTTTTTCATCAGAACCATTCTTGTCAAATTAATTAGTCTTTGACTTAGTGCTGAGTGTGTGCACGCATTTTAAATAACAAAGAATAAGTGGTTGTTCTGTTCCAATAAAAGACAGCATCCAAAAATCTGGTGAAATGGATTAGTGGAAAAAATGATGCACAATAAAAAGAAGCAAAAGACTAGAGTTAGAGGTACCCAGATGTCGTCCAAAAGTCAGCCTGAGCTAGGAAATTAATAGTTAGCTTGACCTGACCTGGTTAATAGATAGGGAGGAGATGGTCTCTGTTAGTTGGGCAGAGTCTAGGGTTCCACACAAGGAGTCTCTTAACCCCCCTCATCACTTCACTATACGGGCCAGACCCGTGTTGGCACAGAGCCAGTACTTTGCAGGGTTAATAGAGTACAGGGTTAGTCCGCTTCTGACCAAAATAAGGACAATCTCGCACATGTCGTCGTGTGGCTGCATTTGGTCGAGGTTAAGATAAAAATGATCATCAGTCAGTATTTGACTTTACCAGAGTGAAGAACAAGGAAGCGCTCTTAACCTGGATTAAGGCAGGCAGTCCTTTTAATCTCGACGACCCAACCAGTACTAAACTTCTAGAAACATCTCTTCCGAGAGAAGTCAAAAGAGAAAATATGTAAAAGTAATAAAATAGCCACTTTCATAATAAAGCTTTAAAAAGTTTTGCTTGCTTTCTCGTTTCTTTGTGTACTTTCATTATAGAGCTTAAAATTTAAAAAGAATTTTCTCATCCTTTTTTATGTTGAATGATGTGGGTTGATGGTGTTTGTTAAGACTGTCATAAAATATATATATATATATATATATATATATATATATATATATATATATATATATATATATATATATATATATATATATATATATATATATTTACAGATTGGGTCTCGTTGGAGGAATGCAAAGGGTCTTTATTTAGTTACTGCCTTAATGGCCAACAGAGAAGACCAACCTGTAACGAAATGAAGGGGAAAAATGGGTAACTTACCTTGATATTACCATTAGTTAATCAGGGATTGGAAGGTCGCCATGTGAAATGAGTATCTAGTTACGTTAAACTGAATTTATTTACTGAAAAAACAACCAAGGAGGCAATCTGAAAGGCTGATGATACAGCAAGTAAACTCAAATAATGAAAACTGCAAATTGGCAATGCGTAATAAATCTCTGCATATGACGAGCTGAATTCGTCTTAAGGATCAGGCTCTCTTGTGTGCAACGAAAAGGAGGAACAGGTTATTGCTCCCCAGACTGCGTACCAGGGAATTTGTGCGGTTATTGAGAATGGCAGTACTTTTAAGATGATTTGAGTTTGCAAGGCTGGGTCGACTGAGCAGACAGTAGCGAGGACTTTGGAAGAAAGTCCAGGATTAGCATGCTACACAAAGTTTCTCTCTCACTAAGCTAAAAAAAATGCACCATGGAGGAGTTGATTAATTAAATTTAATTAGCAGCCCGTGGTAACACTATGAAGGGAGTAACCTACTGCTGATCACTGAATTGAATTAAAATTAGTTTAGGGCAAGTCATGGGAGCAAATTTTTGGGCTGCTTTGTCTGTAGATTCTTAACAAAAGGGGGCTTGTTTAGGAGAATGGAAAGGTTGGAAAACTGAAAATAGAGAGAATTTTAAGAAGAAAAAGACTGGCAGGGGACTGCATCCTAGACATACCTTATCCTGTTCTGTGTGAGCTCTTTGCAAGACAGAATCTGGTAGCTGGCAATTGCGACTGCACCCACATAGAGAAAAAGGAGGGGGGCCACTTTCACATGTGCACTCTGGGCCAAGTTTTCTTTTCGTCTCTCGCTGCGGCATCTCCCAGCGTTGGTCTCCAACGTCTCGGGATGTTTGTGAGTTTGTATGAAGGCAGGTCACATCTGAAAGCAAATCCCACAGCCAGTAATAGGTTTACACAGAAAGAGGCCTTACGACTAAGTCCCTAAAGGTCAAACAAGTGGCCCCCTTTTGAAAGGCTTCCGCCTGTTATACCTAACGACTTTCCTAGTCCCCCAAAATCACGCTATAGCGGGGCGAAGGAGTGGTATTGTTCTCACCCCCTCTCAGGTGACATGAGGGGGGAGGCTTTCCCTAAGGCCAAACAGGGCGCTAACTTGCCTTCCCACCAATAAATCGAGCCTATCAGTTAACTGAGAAGTGTGTAAGGACTTGGGGTATGAGTGACATACTGGCTGGGTGTTTACTGGTTTATTGGTAGTTCCTTACTGAGATAAATGTACAGAATCTTCGATGTTATTGACGCGTGCGAGCGGTAATGTAGCGTCTACAGACAGACAGGTAAAACAGAGATAAAAGGTTCAGACATCTGTGTTTGTCGGCAGACAAACAGATGGCGATATCAAGAGACTTGATTAACATACAGTGATAAAACATACATCAGTGGAAAGGCCAGGAAATTCTACATATGGCCAATTGCTTGAGATTCAAGACAGATTAATGGATACAATGCAGTAGCATAATAAATGTGAAATGGAGAGACATTTGGTGTCTTCACAAACAGAAACACACATACAGTTTGATACAGAAGATTCGTTGGAACATTATGAGTACATGATTAGAATGCTTGCATGGCAATGCAAGTAGTGGTGATTTTACATACATTAAGACAACAATGCTTAGGGAGAACAGACGGAAATATTGTATGGTTGAAATCGCGTTCCTGTCGAGAAAGAAAACGAGACGCTCCTGTTTTGTCCTGTCGACTCCGATGATGACGATTTGAACACACGAACACATGTGTTTGGAAGAGACAGCGTCGGGGCTCTTACAAGTACTCTCCCCCCAAGACGTGTGTAACGTCTGATTGTTTGAAGAGACGGCGCCGGGGCGACGGGCTCTTACAATGTTCCCCCCACAAGCGAGGCATCGATGCGGAAATTGTCTTGGCAACAATTGTAGTTGGCTTGAAGGGCTTGGGTTAGGGGCGGGTAGGAGGCTGAAGGGCGGCAACGGCCAGCAGGAGCTCGAGGAGGACGGGAGCGAGTTGAAGGGTGACGTCGGATGATCCTTCGGTGGCTGGCTCGAGGGCTGAAGGATGACGGCGGCTGATCCTTGGTAGCCAGCTCGAGAGGGGCGGCAGCAGGCTGAAGGATGATGTGGCTGGTCCTTCGTTGGTCAGCTCGTCCAGTACGAGTGCGGGGGCGGTTTCAGGTTTCCTGGCGGAGGCATCCAGGACTCCGGCGGTGGAGTGGGTCATTTCGGAGGGTCGGACTTCTACTGAGCACTCAGGAACGGCGGGAAACAGCGAGGCGGCGAAGGGTCTATCAGCGCGTGGGTTGTCATCTTGGGTCGGCCGGGTCCTTCGGGTCACTCTGGGGTCACCAGTGTAAGGACTGGTGATGACGATTGACGAACACAAACACACACGTGTTTGGAAGAGACAACGTCGGGGCTCTTACAAGTGTTTTTGTTCAGAAATTGAATTATTATTTGGCTGGCTAAGAGGAGGAATGAAAATATTGTGAAATATATATATATATATATATATATATATATATATATATATATATATATATATATATATATATATATATATATATATATATATTTTTTTATGATATTACCTTGTAATATGTATAGTATTCCATGATTTTGATGTATTTACTATTCTAGCTATAATGTGCTCAGTATATAATGATAATAATTGTTGAAATATCATATGTGGTGTAATTTCAGATCTCAAAAGAGTTAGTGATTTAGATAACTTAACTGTGTAATTTAGAATTAATAATACGTTTTAATAATAATGTAGTATGTGATCGTGCATTTTGTCTCCCTGCAACATGTGTTCTGTACTTGTGATTTCGTATGTCGTGTTTTGATTCAGCTATCATCGCAAAAGATAACGCTTTAACAAGTGAGGGAATGGCAGTCGAGTCGTTTAAGATTTTGTCTCATACGAGAAAAAGACAAATGATTTCGCAATGTTTTAAGATTTAGTGTCATATGAGAAAAAGACAAATGATTTCGTAATGTTTCAAGTACTGTTCTGAAAACCAACTTTGGCTCTTCATCAGGTTTTGTAAGATTGCACTGCTCTGATCACGTATTGTTCTATTGCATTAGTTTTGGCCCCAAAACATTTTGCTTAAGAAGTGATGTCATCTGATTGTTTTGTTTCTAACTGGAATCTAAAAGTTTGCTCATTCTGATTTTAGAGACAATTCATGTGGTTCCCTCTCTCTCTCTCTTTTTCTTGCAAAGAGAGAAATTATTAACGTAAAATATTTGTGGTCACTGGTATTAGTCTTAACTTTTGAGATGTGAATGTAGGAAAAGTGTGTAACAGTGCCTAACAAAAAAGTGTATTTTGTGGATCTCAAGCAGCTGCATTTCAGGTAGTTTTGCAAAAGTTTTCACAAGCTTGTGTAAGGTAAAGTGAATTTTTCTTATTATTACCATGGTAAAATAAGGTATATTAAGAAATTTTTGCCGTAGTGAAATTATTGTTTTAAATGTTTTGTGTATTTCTGTGTGTTCTTGTGTTTGCAACCTTTTAATTTTTCACATTTTATATATTGGTGATGTAACATTTATTTACTTAGAATTTTAAATATTTCTTGATAATTTAACATTGCATACTTGATTTAAGTTTCATTTACTAAGATTTTCTTTTCAAATGTTGAGTAATTCTTGATAGTTTAAATTTTGCTTGATTAATTCAACTCTTCAGATTGTGAATTCTAATTATAAATTTTGAATTTAGAAATAAATTTTTGTATTTAAAATTCAAAAAAAAGTGTTTAATTTTTTGACTACCAGTTAATAAGATTGTGTGCATAAGACAAAGTGATAAACATGTTTCATTCCTTCAATTTTGCTGAAGTGAATTAAGACCAGGGAAACAGTTAAAGTTGTTTGATGGAGAGTGATGCCCTTTTGCTCCAGTATATTTCCTGTTCAATTGTTGATACTTCACACTGGTTTGATAAACTTGGTTTGATTTTTCACATGATTAATAAGCTTTTTAAGGGATCACTGTTACCTTTAGAATACTAAGTCGTAAATTTTATTGTTATGAGAGTTCAGGTATCTGGCTGAAGTGAGGTAAATTTTTGAATTCTGTGATTAGTTGTGTAATAACTAGGTACTTGGTATGTATCGTGACAATATATATAACTACTATATATATATATATATATATATATATATATATATATATATATATATATATATATATATATATATATATATATATATATATACAGTATTATATACTGCATTAGCCATATGGCAATAAAAAGCCACGGAGGGTTATTATTCAGTCCTTTAATTCAACAGTACCTGGAGATTAACAGGGACCTCTCTCACCTAAGGTCGTGAAAGAGAGAAAGAGAATGTGTGTGTGGGCAAATATTTCCCACAATGACCCTTCATTTCCTTGTTTTCTTCTATGGTCGCCTACCAGTGACGTCACAAACATGCGCAGTAACACCTGGATGGTCTAACATTGTACTCTATTAACCTTCTCAGGAGACGATCCATGGGCTGTATGCATATTTGACTTCAGTCCACAACAGAATACAGTATTGGTTTGAATCCTGTTCAGTTCAAGGAAAGTCTTCAACTTGCATTGCATTCCAGTCAGTTCACCGTTATCTATCCAGATTCGTGTCTTTGTTGATTTTTGGGCCTCGGTATGATTAATTGCCACTTACACTAGACCACTGAGTTGGTTGAAGGCTTAAAGTTTTGTGCCTTACAAGGCAGGGTTAGGTAATCGTGCTTATCTCAAACTTTTAACTGGGCTGGGGACAAACACGAGTTTGTAAGGTGTCAAAGAAACGAGCAGGTAAAAGTTACTGCTACTTTATTACAGATCCAGGCAGCTTATGCGGCCGACTGACGCCGGGCCGTGAGAGACAATGGAATTGACTGTGACCTGAGGTCGAAACAATAAACAATAATATGCAGTGAACGAGTACAAATTACAATACAAAACATACAGAGCTACAATATAGATACAGTCTTGATGCCTGTGAATGAAGAAACATGTGATACACAATGTGTGACATCCGTATAAATACCATAAAGTAAAAATGATTAAAATGCGTGACCTGGCACGTTTTAGGCGTGACTAATTGAGCTTGAAGAAAACGGAAGTCACCAAAGAAAACAAGCTCAGCGGAGACTTTTAATGGCTGGAAACACTAACGACTTGGTGACTTTACAAGTTTTGTACATGACAAGGTTTCTTTCATTTTGCAAGTTGCATCTAAACATTATATGAATCATTCTGCCTAAATGTCGACCCTGAAAATCAGTATTCCTTTTGCAGGATTTCCATCCGAAATTATCACTAACTAATTCGTTTCATAAGTATACTGCCTTCGTTCTCCTTATTTTTATGTGATATAGTTACAGTTAAACTATCATAACACTCATGTAATAGAAAAGTTTCCAGATCTTTCTTGAATGACTTGATATTTACAGTCCTCCTGATAACATGTAGGATCTTTTGTACAGTCTTGGAGCTATGAATCTAAAACCAATGTTCAAATCGCATCTTGGCTCAAATAACTTGCAACCATTTGTAGCCAGTCTTGAGCTGGTTCCATCCGGCAGCAGCATAATGATGCGCAGAAAGTCCCACATATTTTGGACACCCAGTCTCGATAACTTGATGAATCATTACTTGTTTTTAACGAAGCCTGTATTTCTGTGGTGATGTTCAGTTACTTTTGCAACATGGCCGATTTGAGAGCTGAGAGACAAATTCCAGTTCAGCAGCTCACTAAGTCACGGGATTTCTCGGCAATCAGAACTGGATTACTATTCATATCCAGCAGAGTATCCCCAGGGCTTCTTAAGTGTTTTCTTCACCACCAACATACATTCAGTTTAATTTTCATTTGTTTTTAGTTATTTTTAGTTACTTAAATTTTATCCATTCCTCAGTACTGTAATAGTAAGAACATCACGTGGTTTTTAATTTGTTTCCCAGATGTCGTTCACGGAGCAATAATATTGGATGTCATCCACAAATAGCATGAACTTACCCCATGTGTCTGTATCGAACTTGATAACCCAGTCGTGTATATGCAAAATAGGATTGGGTCCATAGAGCGTCAATAACATGGAGTGGCGATCCTTTGCCCAGCATGTGACCTCGGGGTCATATTGAAAGTTCTGGTCCATCTCTTCGTGTTACGCTGTAGAGACGAAAGTACCACGGCAGCTTTGCTTTTTTCTCTCTTGTTTAATTATTATTAGGATGTGTTATTTCTTATAGGTAAATTAACCATCACTGTAATATATATTTCGAAATATGCCTAATCTGAGGTTTAATGTAGTTGAAGAGAAGAATTTTACAACCTAATCTGTATAGTCCCAAACATTTGTAGACAAAACCGACGAAAGAAAAAGCTAGCAGTCATTTCTTTCCATTCTAAGGCTTTGGCTTCAGAACGATACTGAAAAAATAGTTAAGTAAAGAATAGTTAAGTAAAGAATGCCATATAGTAATTTTGACTTATTTGGAATAATACAATAAAAATACATGCAGAATCCGTAGGTACAGGCCTTTAAGAGGTGCGAAAGAAATGAGCAGGATAAGGTTGCTGCTGATTTATTGAGGGCACAGGCGATTTATATAGTGGCGGACTGACGTCACGCCGAGGAATACAATGAGAACTAGGGTGACCTGAGGTCAATAACATTTGACAATAAATACAATGAACAAATACACTTTGACTTACATTCTCATACCTGAGAAAGAGAAACACATAACATACAAGTTGGTGACAGGTAAATATTTACATAAATCAAATTAAATGATTGGGTATGACTGGATTTGCGTGACCCGTTATCCTAGGAGCGGCGATCCTAGGAGAGGCAAAGAAAACAGGTCGCCACCACAGAAAACCTGCTTAGCGGGGACTTTACAAATACTCCCCCCCCCAAGACGTGGGTAACATCTGATTAATCGGTGTATCTGGTGGGGTGCTGAAGGGTGCCGCGGCTACGTGAAGTGAGCGGGGATTTGTGCTGTGCGTGGGAGCAGGCGACAGGAGCCTGGTGCTGTAGGAGAGGATGGGGGATCTGTTGGTGGCCGTCAGGAAGGCAGCCGGATCCGGTGAGCGCTTGCGGTCCTCCCTGGACAGCGGAAAGATTGATCTAACGGCCCCTGTGTCGACCAACATCATCCTGCCGGAGATGGTGTCGTGGACGTAGAAGTCTAATTGCTCTGGGCTCCTGGGTTCTTCTGTCGCCATGGCGGCCTGTTCTGCTGGCCGTGGCCTCCCCCGTTTTTTGGACGGGCGAATGAACACAGGCTTGGCAGTTCTGGGCATCCTTGCCGTACCGCTGGTGGTAGTAGCAAGGGCCCGGTGGGTTCCACTTGTGGTGATACGGTGGCCGCCTCCTGGTGACGGCGCTTATCTCCTCCTCTGCGCCCTCCTCCTGTTGAATGGAACTGATGGTGGTGTGCGAGCGCTGATGCCCGCCTCACTGCCTTTGCGGAGTCGGTCAGCTGCTGCGCCGTGCGGATCGAGACCTCGAGGGGCATGGTGTAGGGCTCGAGGATCTGAGTGCGGACCTCCGGGAGGAGCTGGCGGAGGAGAATCTCCCACGACAGGCTTATCTCGGACTGCTTTCTGCTGCTGTCGGTGTTGGGGAGGATGAGGAGGTCCTGGATCATGCCCCACGACTTCATGACGCTCTGTTCCTGCCGCGGGTTGATGATGAGGTTGAGGGCGTTGGTGGCCCTCTCGGCGACTGGCAGGGAGCAAGTCTCGATGAGGGATTTTTTTAGGTGGTGGTAGGTGAGGGGGCGTGCAGCGGACACCCACAGGACGAGTTTCCTGTAGATCTCCTCCGGCAGGGCGTTAATTATTGCGTCAGCTTGCAGCACCTTGTCCTTGAGTTCCGCCAGCCTGAACTGACCCTCGACCCTGTACAGCCACGATGACGGGTTCCCCTGAGTGAAAGGCAGCAGTTATATGGTGAGGGCGCCTTTTGTTTGTCCTGATGGGCAGGGTGCCGGGCAGGGCAGAGTGTGGGGTGTGGGCAGCGGTGTGGAGGAACGTGCGAACCTCGGCGCAGGGTAGGGCGTAGGTGATATGGGCGGGAGGTAAACATCTGAATCCACGAGGTTTGCGGTTAACTGAACAAGGGAGGGGATGTCCGCGTCTATGCTCGCTCTAGCCCTCTTAATTGGAGTGGGATACTCGCGTCAATACGCACTTGGAAGCGCGCCGTGTGAGTCCGCTAATGATGCTGGTGATTTGCCGACAAGAGTCAGCATGCCTGAATGCTTGTTACAGCGCCATAATGAGTCCGCTAGGGGCGTGGGTAGTTCCTAGAGCCAAGACTGAGTTGCCATGTGAGTCTGCTAATGGCTCCGAGAACCACTCCGGGGTCACCACTTTAAGTGGTGCAAAAGAAATGAGGAGGATAAGGTTACTGCTGATTTATTGAGGACACAGGCGGTTTATATAGCGGCGGACTGACGTCACGCCGAAGAATACAATGAGAACTAGGGTGACCTGAGGTCAATAACATTTGACAATAAATACAATGAACAAATACACTTTGAGTTACACAAATGGACAATAACTGAGTTGAATACATTCTGATACCTGAGAAAAAAAGGTTAAGTATATCTTAGTTTAACCAGACCACTGAGTTGATTAACAACTCTCCTAGGGCTGGCCCGAAGGATTACACTTATTTTACGTGGCTAAGAACCAACTGGTTACCTAGCAACGGGACATACAACTTATTGTGGAATCTGAACCACATTATGACGAGAAATGAATTTCTATCACCAGAAATAAATTCCTCTAATTCTTCATTGGCCGGTCGGAGAGTCAAACGCTGGGCCAACAGCGTGCTAGCCAAGAGCTCTACCTACCCCTCTAATGAAGAGCTGATACCTGAGAAAGAGAAACACATAACATACAAGTTGGTGACAGGTAAATATTTACGTAAATCAAATTAAATGATTGGGTATGACTGGATCTGCGTGACCCGTTATCCTAGGAGTGGCGATCCTAGGAGAGGCAAAGAAAATGGGTTGCCACCACAGAAAACCTGCATAGTGGGGACCTTACAGGCCTAGCACTTGCTGGGTTAAGATTCTTTTCCTTGCTGTTACCATTCCTACTTTTTCCTTGCTGTGATGGTTCGATAACTTTTACCATAAAGAAATTATTTTTATAAATATTTGAAAACAATTTGTACTTACAGAAAGGTTTAAATGATGTAGCACCTTACCAAATGAATAATTTGAGGACATAGGCCTAGCCTAGGTTTCCAAATTTCATTTTGTTGCTACTACCAATCTATGAGACATTTGGTTCCATGAAAAGATACATTAAGCCAAGGTTTTACACAGAAAAATATGAATATTTTTCACTTCAATTAGAGTAACAGAAGGTCTTTTGTAGGATTTGGTTAAGTCGCCCTAAAATTCTTTCAAGGCAACATGTTTAAAAGATGAGACTTGTTGACAAAACGAGTAACCTACTCATCTACTTACCGCTGAGCCTTTCAGTAAAGACTATAAGAGGTGCTAAAGAAACGAGCAGGTAAAAGTTATTGCTGCTTTATTCAAGGTCCAGGCAGTTTATATAGCAGCCGACTGGCGTCGGGCCGCGGAAGACAATGGAAGCAGGGGTGACCTGAGGTCAATAACAATTAATAAATAAATACAGCGAACGAGTACAATATACAATGCAACAATAGACAGAATTAAAGTTGAGTATAATCTTGACGCCTGCGAAAGAAGAGATAGGCCTACATGGTACATAGTTGATGAACAGATAAATAATTGCATACACAGTTTAAACAATTGAATTTTCGTGACCTAGCCCGTCCGCCATGACAAATCGTAGGTACAAAGTAAATGGGCCGTCATCAAAGAAAACTTGCTTAGCGGGGACTTTACAAATACTCCCCTCCCAACAAGACGTAGGTAACGTCTGATTAATTGGCGTATCTGCTGGGGCATTGAAGGGTGCCCCGGCTGCGTGAGGACAATGGAGGGACGCCCTGTGTGTGAGGGTGGCTGGATGTAGGTGTGGGTGGCCTTTTCCGGGGGCGGCCGCATTTCCGCTTCTTGCGAGGGCCTGGTTGTGGTGTTGGCTGCACCGGCGGAGGGTGCGGCGTGCTGGCAGTTGTGTCTTCCTCCAGGAGGGCGGGCTTGACCCGGTCGATTGACACACAATCGTCCCTCCCGTGGAGTGCGAGCAGGAATGCCTTGCTGTTCCGCTCCAGCACGCAGAAGGGCCCCTTGTAGGGCCTGGTCAGTGGCAGGCGGATGGCGTCATCTCTGACGAAGACATGGGTAGTGGAGGCCAGCCCAGGCAGCATGAAGGTGGCTGGCCTGTCAGTATATGTCCTCTTGTAGGGGGCGAACTTGCCGATGATTTCGCAAAGCCTCTGGACCGATGGGTTGTGGTGATCCTCTGTCACTAGTTCCCCCGGGACCACGAGGGGCTCACCGTAGGTTTTCTCGGCTGCTGAAGGGGCGCCGTCGGCCCTGGGGGCGGTTCTCAACCCGAGGAGGACCCACGGCAGCTGGTACTTCCAGTTCTCAGCGGTACAACGGGCCATAAGGGACGCCTTCAGGGACCTGTGGAAACGCTCAACCAGGCCGTTGGCGGCTGGGTTGTAGGCCGTGGTGGTGTGATGAGCTGTCCCCAGCAGCTGGGCCAGGGCGGACCACCATTCGGTCGTGATGTGGTCGGGGACGCCGAAGCAGGCTGATCCAACTGGAGAGTAGGGCCTCGGCGCAGGCGCTGGCAGTGGCTTCTTGCATTGGCGTGGCTTTGGGCCACCTTGTGTAGCGGTCAACCACCGTCAGGAGATATCTGGACCCACCTGACGGGGAAGGGGCCCAACGACGTTGATGTGCACATGGCCGAAACGCTGCCTTGGCTGCGGGAACTCGCCTACCCGGATTCGGTGTGCCACCCCACCTTGCTGGTTTGGCAATGCAGGCACTGTCTCGCCCAGGTCCTCGCGTCCTTCTGCACTCCGTGCCAGACGAACTTCTCTGATAGCAGCTTGGCTGTCGTCCTGCCGGAGGGGTGTGACAGGCCGTGGATGATGTCGAATACCAGGTGGTGGTGGGAGGCTGGCACTAGGGGCCAGGGCTGACCGGTGCTGACGTTGCAGAGGAGATTTGGGCCCCCGGGGGCGAGGGGCACGTCCCTCCACTTAAGGGACGTGATGGCGGTGTGGTAGCTGGGGTCTCTGGGTCGGCGGCCTGCTCCCTGGCGAGGTCTTCGTAGTTGATTCCCAGCTGCACTGCATTCAGCTCAACTCTGGAGAGGGCATCCACCACGGGGTTTTTCCTGCCAGGGAGGTACTTGATGGAGTAGGCGAACTCAGCGATGGCCGAGAGATGCCGTTGCTGCCTGGAGAACCACGCATCCCCCTGCCTGGTGAAGGCGTGGACCAGCGGTTGGTGGTCCGTATAGATTGTGGAGGGCGTGCCCTCCAGGAGGAACTTGAAGTGCCGGACTGCACGGTATACTGCAAAGAGTTCCCTGTCGAAGGTGCTTTAGCGGGCCTCTGCGGGCTTGAACTTCTTACTGAAGAAGGCGATGGGCTGGGGGGCGCCGTTGATGACCTGTTCCAGGACAGCGCCACGGGCGACGTTGCTGGCATCCGTTGTCAGCTGGAGGGGGGAGCTGGGATCCTGGTGGGCCAAGGCAGTTGCCTCGGCGAGGGCGGCCTTCGTCAGGGAGAAGGCCTGCTGCTGGCTGGGTCCCCACAACAAGGATTTTGGTCGGCCTTTCAGGGTCTCCGTCAAAGGGGCTGTGGTGTTTGCGATCCCGGGATGAACCTCCTGTAGTAGTTCACCATCCCGAGAAATTCTTGGACGGCCTTGACAGAGGTGGGGACGGGGAACCTGGTGGCGGCTGCAACTTTGGATGTGAGCGGATGGATGCCATCTGGGGAAACCTCGTGGCCCAGGAAAATTTGTCAAAACGTACGACAAGGCCATTCGCCTGCAGGCGCTGCAGGACTGCCCTGATGTGTTTCTAGTGCTCCTTGTGGGACCTGGAAAATATAAGGATATCATCTACGTAGCAGACTCAGAACTTTAGGTCCCCCAGGATGCTGTCCATGAGCCGCTGGAAAGTCGCCCCAGCGTTCCTCAGGCCGAATGTAGAGAAGGTGAACACATAGGACCCGAAAGGTGTGATGATGGCAGTCTTTGGTATATCCTCTGGCGCGACCGGTACCTGAAAATATGATTTTAAGAGATCCAACTTAGTAAATATTTTGGCCCCGTGGAATGAGGCCGTGAGGTCCTGCATGTTCGGCAGGGGGTAATGGTCAGGTTCCGTTGCCAGGTTGAGTCGCCTGTAGTTGCCGCAGGGTCTCCAGGAACTGTCTGGTTTCTGCACCATGTGGAGGGGGGAGGCCCACGGGCTGGAGGCCTTCTTGCAGATTCCCATCCGTTCCATTTCGGCGAATGCGTTCTTGGCCTCCTGAAGGCGGTGAGGGGGAAGCCTCTGGAACTTCACATGTGGCGGGGGCCCTTTGTTTTTATGTGGTGATATATGCCATGTTTGGCTGGGGCCCCGGACTTTTGGCGGAGCTCGGGCCTGAACACGTCAGGGAACTCCGTCAGCAGCTGCGAGTATTGGTGGGGGCGGCAGAGCAGATGGTGGGCACCTTGGGTCCCTGTTGCCAATGGGAGGAATTGGCAGGAGTCTGTGTCTAGGAGGCGTTTCTGACTGACGTTAACTGCCAGCCCGAAGTGCGCCAGGAAATCCGCACCCAGGAGCGGGGTCCTAACGTCCACGACGACGAAGTCCCAGGAGTACCTCCGGCCAAGGATGGAGATCTACAGGGGCCTGGTGCCGTAGGAGAGGATGGGGAACCCATTGGCGGCTGTCAGGGAGGCAGCCGGGTTCGGTTCCCGCTTGCGGTCCTCTCTAGATGCCGAGAAGATTGATCTAATGGCCCCCGTGTCGACCAGCATCATCCTGCCGGAGATGGTGTCGCGGACGTAGAAGCCTATTGGTTCTGGGCCCCTGGGTTCTTCTGCTGCCATGGCGGCTTGTCCTGCTGGCCGCCGCCTCCCCAGTTTTTTGAACGGGTGAATGAACAGGGTGGCAGGCAGTTCCGGGCGTCTTTGCTGAACCACCTGTGGTAATGGCAAAGACCCGGGGAATTCCACCTGTTGGGAGGTGCTGGGCGCCTCCTGGTGACGGCGTTGATCTCTTCCTCTGCGGCCTCCTCCTGCTGGATGGCGCTGACTGGGAGTGTGGGTACTGGTACCCGCTTTGTTGCCTTTACGGAGTCCGTCAAGTGCTGTGCTGAGATGATCAGGTCTTCGAGGGGCATCGTGTAGGGCTCTGGGATTTGTGTGCGGACCTCCAGGAGGAGCTGACGGAGGAGGATCTCCCGCAACAGGCTTATCTCGCGCTTCTTTTTACTGCCGTCGGTGTCTGGGATGGTGAGGAGGTTTCGGATCATGCCCCATGACTCCATGATGCTCAGATCCTGCCGCGGGTTGATTGCGAGGTCGAGGGCGCGGGCGTATCGGCAACCGGCAGGGAGCATGTCTGGATGAGGGTTTTCTTCAGGAGGTGGTAGGTAAGGGGGCATGCTTCAGACACCCACAGGATGAGCTTGCTGTAGATCTCCTCCGGCAGGGCGTTGAGTACTATATCCGCCTGCAGCACCTCGTCGTTTAGGTCCGCAATCCTGAACTGGCTCTCGACCCTGTAGAGCCATGCCAACGGATTCCCCTACATAAACGGCAGCAGTTTTATGGATAGGGTGGCCCTGGATTGGCCCGCTGGGCTGGGGAGAGTGCAGTGCGCAGGCAGGGGTGTGGAGGAGCATGAGAGCCTCGGCACGGGGACAGCCGCAGGTGATATGGGAGGGAAGTATACCTCCGAGTCTGCGAGGTCAGTAGTTAATTGAACAAGGGAGGGGATGTCCGTGTCCATACTTGCTCTTTGCCCTCTTATATGGAGTAGGGTACTCGCATCAAAACGCACTTGGGAGCGCCGTGTGAGTCCGCTAATGACGCTGGTGATTTTGCCGACGAGAGTCAGCACGCCCAAACGCTGGTTCAGCGCCGTGATTAGTCCGCTAAGGGCGAGAGTAAGCTCCTGAAGCCAAGACTGAGTCGCCGTATGGGTCCGCTAATGGCTTCGGGAACCACTCCAGGGGTCACCACTATAAGAGGTGCTAAAGAAACGAGCAGGTAAAAGTTACTGCCACTTTATTCAAGGTCCAGGCAGTTTATATAGCGGCCGACTGGCGTCGGGCCGCGGAAGACAATGGAAGCAAGGGTGACCTGAGGTCGATAACAATTAATAAATAAATACAGCAAACGAGCACGATATACAATGCAACAATAGACAGAATTAAAGTTGAGTATAATCTTGACGCCTGCGAAAGAAGGGATACATGGTACATAGTTGATGAACAGATAAATAATTGCATACACAGTTTAAACAATTGAATTTTCGTGACCTAGCCCGTCCGCCGTGACGAATCGTAGGTACAAAGAAAATGGGCCGTCATCAAAGAAAACTTGCTTAGCGGGGACTTTACAAGACAAGCTCGTTTTGACTTTATATGGTGTGGCATATGTAAGATGCATGAAGTTGTGATTTCAAAACTGAAGTTGCCATTGCCCTTCAGTGCCACAATATGTTGAAAGTATGCCATATCGATACAGAAAGGATTTGCTACAAATAAAAAAATAAACAAACAAACACAGCTATTTTAACTTAAAATTGAATAATAGGAGTTGCTTTCTACGTTTTGTTTACGTCGTCCTGAAACGCTCTCTCTCCCCAAGTGTGATGTTTCGGAATTTCGTTGAGAAACCAAGTATGGTAGTATGCATTTTGTTAGACAACTCTAACCTGCCTTTGATGTCTAAAACTAAAAAAAAAAAAAATGGTGGCATAGACCGTGTCATACAAGTCTACATACACACTGCAGATAATTTTTAATGACTGACAAAATACAGCATGCATCCTCAGGCATCACAGTGACACGCTTCAAAGACAAGACTGCTTGACACATAGCCTACTTATAGGCCTACGTACTACTAAGCATTTTTAATAACCATCAAGATCGTTCTTATTTTATATCATGGCATGTACATATTAATGATATTCTGATATCAAAATTAAATTGTCACTACATTCATGTGCTACGATAATAAGCTGAACATATGAGACATGGTAAAAAGAGAAAGCGGGTCTGCTGCTACGACCAAGGTCTAGACCTTGGCTACGATGACATATATCTGATTAAAAGCACAAAATTAAGGATAAATAAATTCTACTATGCTTCGTTTACCTCTGAAATGT
This sequence comes from Macrobrachium rosenbergii, assembly GCF_040412425.1. Taxonomy (NCBI): domain Eukaryota; kingdom Metazoa; phylum Arthropoda; class Malacostraca; order Decapoda; family Palaemonidae; genus Macrobrachium; species Macrobrachium rosenbergii. The sequence continues at coordinate 47,769,178 of NC_089796.1, forward strand.
TATCCCATTTTCTCTTGAAGACTTGTTTTTCCTATTTTGGCAACTATAAGCCGAGCATTGTAGGCTACCATTATTGTGATCAGGATAAAAAAAAAAAATCACAATCGCACCAAGGCTACGTTCGCACAGGGCGTTTTTAACCGCACGGTGAGATACGCATGGTCGATTGTTCAATGTTAGCTTATGGAATCGTTCACATGTAACCGCGGCATATCACAATGGTTTCCAATACGCCGCGGCAGCAAGATTCCCCTCGCCAACGCGCGATTGCCGGGCGTGTCGAGATACATGCAAGTCAGTGACATCGTTCACACACAGCGGTGAACCGCGCTTTTTGAAGACAGCAGGTGCCATCATTGACTATGTGTCAGCCAATGAGAAAAGAGATTGTGTGTTACCATAGCAACCCTGACCATCACGCCTGGTCCCTGTGATCACAGTCACACACACTATTGCATTGCTGTCACTGTCAACTGTTAACTATGGAGAGGGATCATTCTGACACTGGATGTCACAAAAAAAGTAGATGAATATATATATATATATATATATATATATATATATATATATATATATATATATATATATATATATATATATATATATATATATATATATATATATATATATATATATATATATATATATATATATATATATATATATATATATAGAAGCATCACCGTGTGGTGGCCGCCTCGGTTAAAAACGCCCTGTGTGAACCTACCCTAAGGCTCTGTTCAATTTGCGAGGTTACCACTCCTTTCAAGATGGCCGCAAGGACCTGAAGCGCCACCCTGGTGGTAAACCACCGAACTACGTAGTACTGTTATACAGGTAGCTCTCCTGATATTTACCCTCTAATATACTTACTTGGTGTATTCTTCTCAGTATTTCATAGGTAGGATATGAGTTTCCAATTTGTACACAGGGAGTCTTTCAAGTATTCAAAGGCTTCTTCAATGATGCCCACGGTCTGCAAATCGTTGAGAAACCCATGCACAACTTTTTCACAAGCATCACGAAGATCAAATAGACAAGGATATGACATTTGCTTTCATCCATCACTTCCAATAGACCATTGACTGCAGAGCATGCGGCAATTTAATTGTCAATGAGCTGACTGACTGTCCGTCAGGTATTTTCCCTTCCCAGCTGAATCATTAATTGTTCAAGAATCACATATTCTAGCACTTAAACATAAAAGATAAAGTTTCATGAACATGGCTTTTGATAATCAAGTGCACCTTTCAAAACGAGTTTGATAATAGCCAATTCTCAGATAAAGGGAACTTGCACTGAAAAATGCTTGCATTTATAACTTTCACCATTGTATTAGAAGACATGAAAGATCTTCCATTCCAACAGATTCATATATTGGCGTCAGATCAACTGCACAGTTCGTTTTCTGTGCCTTTTTAACAGTCCTAATAACATCAACATTACATAATATCAGCCGTTGATCACTGAAACCTTCGGGGAGTCTTTGTTCCTTGACATACCTGTCAGGAAATCCGTATAGTATATCATATCCGTTCCTGAATCTCCGATTTTCTGATTATAACAAATAGTTACCTCATTCTGTTCAAGTCATTGTAATGATTCTTTGATTCTCTACTGTATATTTTTCCAATGTAACCTCAACCCTTAACCTTCGCCATTTGTCCTCTCTGCCTCTTTTTTTTCTCTGAAGTATCAGAAAGTCACTATTGAACCAAGACGACATATCCATGATGGTTATACATTTCTCCATCATACATTCACTTTTATCCACCCAACTATAAACATTCCTCGGCTACCTTCATTACAATGAATATTTATATCTTCACTTATTTTCTGAATCACGTCATTAATGAAAGCATGGAGAGAGAAATTCGATCTATTTGTAAAACTTTTCTTTTCACATTGATACCAGTATTGTAAATATTATAAGCCTACGTATTGGAGAGATTGTGCGCTCTCAACACTATCTGATACATTATTATTTATTATGTCACTGAGAACAAGACCTGATGTGTTCAGCAGATGTTGTTGCACAATTAGGCTATTATTATCAACCAATCGGCGTGATTCCAATAACTCGTTCAGTACAACTGAATTATGACTTTTTGGGCCATCCATCCAAAAAATAAGGTCCCCAAGATACAGACTTTTGTAGCAACTACGTCAGTCATTTCCAGAAGTGTGCTGAATTCCAAGTTCTATTCTAGATAAACAGGTCTAACACTCTCGAGAGGCTGTGACGTCACAGATGCCCTGCACTCCACTAGCCCCTTGATCTCTCTTAGAGGTGTATGGAGTTCTTCCGCAAGTTGATAGAATATAAGGTTTTTTAAGCTAAAAGAATAGCTTTAGTGGCTGTAATACATTTTATTTTCAGAGTTTCCAATATACATGTTTTATTTTAAGGAATAAACAACATGAAATGTCAGTGAATATGCCATCAAGCATTTAGTTATACCAGAGAGAACCTGTAAGAGGTGCAAAAGAAACGAGCAGGTAAAAGTTACTGCTACTTTATTACAGATCCAGGCGGTTTATATAGCGGCCGACTGGCGCCGGACCGCGGAAGACAATGACATTGATTGTGACCTGAGGACAAAACAATTAACAATAATATGCGGCGAACGAGTACAATTTACAATACAAAAACATACAGAATTTCAATATGGATACAGTCTTGATGCCTGTGAATAAAGAAACATACGATACATAATTTATGACAGTTGTGCAAATACGTATAAAGTTAAAATGGTAGAAAATGCGTGACCTGGCACGTTTAGGCGTGACCAATTGAGTGTGAAGAAAATGGGAAGTCACCAAAGAAAACTTGCTCAGCGGAGACTTAATTAATGACGCCTTCGAAGCACTCCGCTGGCGTCGATGTGGTGACTTTACAAATACTCCCCCCCCCAAGACGTGGGACACGTCTGATTAATCTGTATATCTGCTGGGACGCTGAAGGGTGCCGCGGCTTCTTGAAGACAACAGAGGGGTCTCCCGCGCGTGAGGCTGCTGGGCGGGCGGTCCTTTCCTGGGACGGCCGCGCGCCCGCCGTTTGCAGGGACGTGGGCGTGACGGAGTGCGGCTGGGCGGGAGGGGTGCTGCGGCGGCACCGGTGCTCTCCGTCAGGAAGGCGGGCTTTAAGCGGTCTATTGAAACTCAGTCGTCCTTCCCAGGGAGTGCCAGTCGGAACGCCTTGCTGTTCTGCTCCAGCATGCGGAAGGGGCCCCTGTAGGGCTTGGTCAGTGGTGGGCGGACGGCGTCGACTCTGACGAAGACGTGGGTGGCGGATGACAGCTTTGGCGGTGCCAAGATGGTTGATCTGCCGGTGTGGCGTGCGCCTGCAAGGGGCGAACTTGCCGCCACGCCGCTGGAGCCTCTGCAGTGATGGGGTGTGGCGATCTTCTGTCACAAGCTCGCCCGGGACCACAAGGGGTTCCCCGTAGGTTTGTCCGGCTGCAGACGGGGTGCTGTCGGCTCTGGGGGTCGTTCTTAAACCGAGGAGGACCCACGGCAGCTGATGTTTCCAGTCCTCGGCGGTGCAGCGGGCCATGAGGGATGCCTTCAGGGACCTGTGGAACCGTTCGACCAGGCCGTTGGCGGCCGGGTTTTACGCCGTGGTGGTGTGATGCGTGGTCCCCAGCAGTTGAGCCAGGGCGGACCATAATTCGGACAGGAAGGCGGGGCTCCTGTCGGTCGTGATGTGATCCGGGACGCTGAAGCGGCTAACCCAACTGGAAAGCAGGGCCTCGGCGCACGCGCTGGCGGTGGCTTCTTGCATGGGTGTGGCTTCGGGCCACCTTGTCGAACGGTCTACCACCGTCAGGAGGTATCTGGATCCGCCTGATGGGGGAAGGGGCCCGACGACGTCAACATGGATGTGGCCGAAGCGGCGCTCTGGCTGCGGGAACTCGCCTACCCCGACTGCGTGTGACGACCCACCTCGCTGGTCTGGCACTGCAGGCACTGTTTCGCCCAGGATGTGGCGTCCTTTTGCACCCCATGCCAGACGAACTTTTTTGAGAGCAGTTTGGCCGTGGTTCTGCCAGAGGGGTGTGAGAGGCCGTGAATTATGTTGAATATCTGGCGGCGACGTGAGGCTGGAACCAAAGGGCGGGGCTGACCCGTGCTGATGTCACAGAGTAGACTTGGGCCTCCGGGGGCGAGGGTCACGTCCCGCCACTTAAGGGACGTGATGGCGGTGCGGTATGCTGGGGTTTCTGGGTCAGTGGCTTGTTCTCTGGCGAGGTCTTGGTAATTTACACCAAGCTGCACTGCGTTCAACTCGACTCTGGAGAGGGCGTCTGCTACAGGATTTTTTCTGCCGGGGAGGTACCTGATGGAGCAGGTGAATTCGGCTATGGCTGAGAGGTGGCGCTGCTGCCTGGAAGACCATGCGTCCCCTTGTTTCGTGAAGGTGTGAACCAGTGGCTGGTTGGGTCCGTGAAGATTGTGAAGGGCGTCCCCTCCAGGAGGAACTTGAAGTGCCGGACTGCGCGGTACATCGCGCAGAGTTCCCTGTCGAAGGTGCTGTAGCGGGTCTCTGCGGGATTGAATTTCTTGCTGAAGAAGGCGATGGGCTGGGGGGCGCCGTTGATGACCTGCTCCAGGACAGCACCGCAGGTGACGTTACTGGCATCCGTCGTTAGCTGGAGGGTTAGCTGGGGAGGGGGCCTTGGGATCCTGGGTCCCCAAGACAGGGACTTTGGTTGACTTTAGGACTTCCGTCAGGGGCCATCTGGGGATGGCGGTTTCAGGAACTCCTGGGACGGTGGGGGCCGGGAACCTGGTTACGGCTGCTACTTTTGATGTGAGTGGGCGGACGCCTGTCGGAGATACCTCGTGACCCAGGAACTCTGCTTTCTGGATGCCAAAGGTGCACTTGTCAAAACGGACGACGAGGCCGTTCTCTTGGAGGCGCCGCAGGACTGCCCTGATGTGCCTTTGGTGTTCATTGTGAGACCTGGAAAATATGAGGATGTCATCAACGTAGCAGACGCAGAATTTTAGGTCCCCGAGGATGCTGTCCATGAGCCGCTGGAAGGTCGCCCCAGCATTCCTCAATCCGAAGGTGGAGAAGGCGAACACATAGGACCCGAACGGCGTGATGATGGCGGTCTTTGGTATGTCCTCTGGTGCGACAGGTACCTGAAAATATGATTTAAGAAGGTCCAATTTAGTGAATACCTTGGCCCCGTGAAAAGAGGCCGTGAGGTCCTGCATGTTGGGCAGAGGGTAGTGGTCGGGCTCCGTTGCAATGTTGAGCCGCCTGTAGTCGCCGCAAGATCTCCAGGAGCCGTCTGGTTTCTGCACCATGTGGAGGGGGGAGGCCCACGGACTGGAGGCCTTCCTGCAGATTCCCATTCGCTCCATCTCCGCGAATGCTTTTTTCGCCTCCTGGAGGCGCTGTGGGGGGAGCCTCTGGAACTTCGCATGTGTCGGGCGCCCTTTAGTTGTTATATGGTGGTATATGCCGTGCTTGGCTGGGGTCCCAGGGACTTGTCGAAGCTCGGGCTTGAACACCTCAGGGAACTCCGACAGTAGGTGTGCATACTGGTGGGGGGCAACGGCGCTAATGGTGGGTTTGGGTCCCGCTGTTAATGGGAGAGACCGGCAGGAGTCGGTATCGAGGAGGCGCTTATGCCTCACGTCAACTAGTAGGCCGAAGTGCGCCAGGAAGTCGGCCCCCAGGAGTGGGGTTCCTACATCCGCGACGATGAAGTCCCAGGAGTAATTCTGGCCAAGGATGGAGATCGACAGGGGCCTGGTGCCGTAGGAGAGGATGGGGGATCCGTTGGCGGCCGTCAAGAAGGCGGCCGGATCTGGTTTCTGGTTGCGGTCCTCTCTGGATGCCGGGAAGATCGATTTAAAGGCCCCTGTGTCGACCAGCATCATCCTGCTGGAGACGGTGTCGCGGACATAGAAACCTACTGGTTCTGAGCCCCTGGGTTTTTCGGTTGCCATGGTGGTTTGTCCTGCTGGCCGCCGCCACCCCCGTTTTTTGAACGGGTGAACGAGCAGGGCGGCAGGCAGTTTCGGGCATCCTTTCCGAACCACTTGTGGTAGCGACAGAAGCCGGGGGAACTCCATCTGTTGCGGTTCGGCGGACGTCTCCTGGTGACGGCGTTGACGGTCTGCTCCACTTCTTCTTCCGGCTGGACGGAGCTGACCGACTGTGTGGGCGGTTTTAGCCGCTGTGAAGCCTTCACGGAGTCTGTGAGGTGTTGCGCCGTCTCTATGAGGTCCTCGAGCGGCATGGTGTAGGGGTGAGCAATCTGGGTGCAGACCTCCGGGAGGAGCTGGAGAAGGTAGATTTCCCGCGTGAAGCTTATCTCCTGTCGCTTTTTCGTGCCGTCGAAATCTGGCAGTGACAGGAGATCCACGACCATGCTCCATGTGTCTCTTGCGTTGAGGTCGTGGCGTGGGTTGACGGCGAGGTCGATAGCACGGGCGGCCCGCTCGGCGATAGGCAGGGAGCACGCTTTGAGGAGGAACTTCTTCGTGGCGCTGTATGTGAGGGTGTGTGTCTCGGGTACCCGCGAGACGAGTTTTCTGTACACGTCCTCCGGCAGGGCGTTAAGCACTGTGTCGGCCTGCAAGATTTCGTCCGTCAGGTCCGCCACCCTGAAGTGGCTCTCCACCCTACGCAGCCACATCGTTGGGTTCCCCTGTATAAAAGGTGGCAACTTTACGGTGAGGGCGGCCCGCGATTGTGTTGCCGGGCCATGGAGTGTTCGGGGCGCTGGCGTGGGTGTGGAGGTGTGGGAGGGCCTCAGTGCGGGGACAGGTGCGGGTGAGATGGAAGGTAGGTAGACCTCTGAGTCCGCAAGGTCTGCGGTTAGCTGCATGAAGGAGGGGATACCCGCGTCCATGCTCGTTCCTTTGCCCTCTTACTGGAGTGGGGTACTCGCGTCAGAACGCACTTTCGTGCGCCGTGTGGGTCCGCTAGTGACGCTGGTGGGGTTCGCCGAAGAGAGTCAGCACGCTCAAACGCTGGTTACAGTGCCGTGTTTAGGCCGCTAAGAGCATTGGAGAATTCCTGGAGCCAAGACTAAGTCGCAGTGTCGGTCCGCTAATGGCTCCGGGATACTCCGGGGGGTCACCACTGTAAGAGGTGCAAAAGAAACGAGCAGGTAAAAGTTACTGCTACTTTATTACAGATCCAGGCAGTTTATATAGCAGCCAACTGGCACCGGACCGTGGAAGACAATGACATTGATTGTGACCTGAGGTCAAAACAATTAACAATAATATGTGGCGAACGAGTACAATTTACAATACAAAAACATACAGAATTTCAATATGGATACAGTCTTGATTTCTGTGAATAAAGAAACATACAATACATAATTTATGACAGTTGTGCAAATACGTATAAAGTTAAAATGGTAGAAAATGCGTGACCTGGCACGTTTAGGCGTGACCAATTGAGTGTGAAGAAAATGGGAAGTCACCAAAGAAAACTTGCTCAGTGGAGACTTAATTAATGACGCCTTCGAAGCACTCCGCTGGCGTCGATGTGGTGACTTTACAAACCTGTGCTATACCTAACTAACTGATATTCTCTTTCTTTCGTATCTCATCCCATGATTTTTTTCATCTTTCTTTTCTGTCTTAGAAGCATTATATTTGCTAATTCTCATACTCCCATTCAGGTGCCGCATTTTGAAGAAAATGTTGATCTTTGCAGTAATGTTAAAATTTCGGTGGGAACATCCCTTACCATCATCTGCAACTCAGATGCCAGCTTTTTGGCACAATCCTTTCCTTCTCTAAGCGTGTCACCATCGACTGCCTTAAAGACTTGCCTCATTAGTTTTCATTGTTCCATGAATTTTTTTATGGAACATGCAAGTTTCCCCTATTCATAAAGTCGATACATTTTTTCCAAGGGTCGTTGTTGCAAGTTTTCCCCCTTAATTCGGGATGTTCGCAAACAAATTTTTGCACAATGTACCCCCTTATATAGCATAAAGACTCTTCCTCAATAGCATCAAGGGGTTTTTTATAACTTCTCCATACTAGAAAATTCCAAACTGGACGCTTGCATCGTTATTTTCAGTTTCAGCGTCAATAGTTTCGAACAAAATGCTGGTTATGCAAAGTTCTAATGCTAACTCTCGTTCATTTTCATCATCATTCGAAGGCACTTTATCTCTAAATAGCATTTCACCAGATATGCAGAGAACCGTCATTTTCTGGGAATGAGTTAGTCTTATAACAAAAGAGTTTTGTTTCCTTCCCTAAGAAAAACGACCTGAGTCGATACTTGAAACTCAAAGTATTGGGGTACTCATGAGGGCCATGTATCAGCCTAATTGATCCACAAAAAAAAGTTCCAAGCAGTCTTGATTGATCCTCCGGGTCATTATATAATCTTGTAAGGATGGGATTGAGTGACATACTGGTTGGGTGTTGACCGGTTTATTGGTAGTTCCTTACTGAATGAATGTACAGAATCTTCGAAGATGTTATTGGCGTGTGCGAGCAGTAAAGTAGCATCTACACACAGACAGGGGAAAACAGAGGTAATGGTTCGGGCATCTGTGTTTGTCGGCAGACAAACAGATGGCGATATTGAGAGACATAATAAACGTAAAGTGATGAAGCTTATATCAATGGAAAGGCCAGGAAATTCTACATGTGGCCAATTGCATGAGATTCGAGACAGATTAATGAATACAATGCAGTAGTATAATATATGTGAAATGGCGAGACATTTGGCGTCTTCACAAACAGAAACATACATACTGTTTGATACAGAAGATTCGGTGGAACATTATGAGCACATGATTAGAATGCTTGCGTGGCAATGCAAGTAGTGGTGACTGTACATATATCAAGACAACAATGGTTAGGGAGAAACAGACGGAAATATTGTATGGTAGAAGTTTCGTTCCTTCAGAGAAAGAAAACGAGATGCTCTTGTATTGTCTTGTCCCCTTCGATGGATAACGAACACACAAGCACACACGTGTGTTTGGAAGAGACAGCGTCGGAGCGATGGGCTCTTACAATGCTCCCCCCAAAGCAAGGCATCGATGCGGAAATCATCTTGCTGACAATTATAATTGGCTCGAAGGGTTTGGGCTAGGGGCATGTAGGAGGCTGAAGGGTGGTGCCGGCTGGCAGGAACTCAAGGAGGACAGTAGCGGTTTGAAAGGTGACGTCGGATGATCCTTTGGTAGCCAGCTGGAGGGGGATGGCTGGAGGGGGACGGCTGAAGGATGACGGCGGCTGATCCTTTGGTAGCCGGCTCGAGGGCTGAAGAATGACGGCGGCTGATCCTTTGGTAGCTGGCTCGAGGGCTGAAGAATGACGGCGGCTGATCCTTCGGTAGCCAGCTCGAGGGGGGGCGGCAGCAGGCTGAAGGATGACGTCGGCTGGGCCTTCGTTGGTCAGCTTGTCCGGTACGAGTGCAGGGGTGGCTTCAGGTTTCCTGGAGGAGGCGTCCAGGCCTCTGGTGGTGGGGTGGGTCATCTCGAAGGGTCGGACATCTACTAAGAGCTTGGGAACGGCGGGAAGCAGCGAGGCGGCGAAGGGTCTGTTAGCGTGTGGGTCGTCATCTTAGGTTGGCCGGGTCCTTTGGGTCACTCTGGGGTCACCAGTGTAAGGACGGGATTGAGTGACATACTGGCTGGTGTTGACTGGTTTATTGGTAGTTCCTTACTGAATGAATGTACAGAATCTTCGATGTTCTTGGCGTGTGCGAGCGGTAAAGTAGCATCTACACACAGACAGGGGAAAACAGAGGTAATGGTTCGGGCATCTGTGTTTGTCGGCAGACAAACAGATGGCGATATTGAGAGACATAATAAACATAAAGTGATGAAACATATATCAATGGAAAGGCCAGGAAATTCTACATATGGCCAATTGCATGAGATTCGCACTGGAGGTCCCTGCACTCATTGGGCCATCCCTGCCTAAGCCCTCATCCATGCCCTTTCCACTAATGGAGGAGAACATCCCAAAGTTGGAGCAGTGGCTCTTGCACCATTTTTCGTCATCAACTTTCAGTACAGAGAGGGAGCCCCTCCCAGTCATGGAGGGCAAGCCGCACCATATTCATCTACTGCGGGGGGCAACCCCCTATGCATGCCACACCCCAGCATCAGTGCCGAAGCATTGGGAGTCAGAAGTGAAGAAGCAGTTGGACTAGGACATGAAGAAGGACATCATTGAGGAGGTACCTACTGGTGAAGCAACAGAATGGTGTGCGAGGATGGTCATTGTTGCCAAGAAGTCAGGTCAGCCCCGCCACACTGTGGACTTTCAACGCCTTAATGCCTCCTGCAGAAGAGAGATGCATCACACCCCTGCTCCTTTTCCTTCAAGACAGTGGCAGATGCACATTGGGGCTTCCACCAGGTGGAGTTAGATGAAGAGAGCTGCAGACTCACAACCTTTATCACACCCTGGGGTGGTACAGAAGAACTCCCATGGGACACTGTTCAGCTTCAGATGCCTACACCAAGAGGTTTGATGATGCCATCAAGGACATCCCCTAAAAACACAAATGTGTGGATGATACTCTTCTGTATGACAACAGCGTCGAGGAGGCCTTCTGGCACACCTATAATTTCTTAGACACATGTGCCAAAAAGGCATAACCCTCAAGCCAGAGAAATTCGGTTTCTGCCGAAGAGAATGGGATGGGATTCCTACAGGCCCACATAGGAGAGTCTAGCTGCGATACGGAGATTCCCTATGCCAGACAACCCCTCTGTCACTGACATCAGGTCATGGTATGGCTTTGTCAACCAGTTGGCACCCTTCCTCGCCACTGCCCCGCTGATGGAACCCTTTAGAGACCTCCTGAAGAAGTCTACAAGCAAGAATGTGTACTGGGATAGCAACCTACAAGAGAGATTCCGCCAAGCACAGGAGGCCATATGCAAGCTGGCCAAGGATGGTCTGGTATACTATGCCAAATCCTGACCTACAGCAGCCCTAACAGATTGGAGCAGGGATGGGATTGGGTTTGTCATCCTGCAGCAGTACTGTGCTTGTGCATCGGCTGATGTCCCATTTTGCTGCAAGGGTGGGCGGCGTATCGCCTTATGTGGGAGCTGCCGCTTGTCGCAGGCTGAAGCTGGATATGCTGCTGTTGAGGGAGAAGCCTTAGCTGTCACATGGTGTCTCAAGAAGGCCAGGCTACTCCTGTTGGGCTGCCCCAACTTACTGATCGTGACCGATCACCGCCCGCTGGTCAAGCTCCTGGGTGATAGAGAGCTGAAGGATATACTAAACCCAAGACTCTTCTGTCTCAAGGAGAAGACCCTACAATACAGGTTCCAGGTAAGATACTTGCCAGGAAAGAGGAACTGCACTGCTGACTTCTTATCACGCTTCCCTGCTCTCTGTTGCGAACCAGATGACAAGGATTCTGAACTTGAAGAAGATATGACTGCCGCCCTTGTCGCTGCTTCGGCCACTGCCCTTGAGCAAGAATGCCTCATACTGGATGAGGAGAGGGTCAAAGAAGCAGCCTCTAAAGACCCTGTGTATCAGCTGCTGGCAGCTAAAGTTGCAGTAAATGACTGGCGCCTGCAGAAGGCACAGGAGGTGGCCTGCCTACATCAGTTCTACTCATTTAGGGACAGGTTATCTATGGTAGAAGACCTGATAGTCTACACTTGCGAACAAGGATGCCCACGTCCGCTCATCCCAGAGGAACTTCGCCGTCAAGTCATTACAGGCCTTCAAGCAGGCCATCAGGGGATAGACTCCATGCTCCGCAGGGCTAGGCAATCGGTTTACTGGCCAGGGATGGAAGGTTTTGATACATAGTCTTTTTTGCCGCTTCAAATGCACTGTTTAATACGACAAAAAAAAAGACTATGTATCAACACCAAAAAGAACTTTACAACACAAAAAATTTGCTTGTTCTGCCTTATAATAATAATATGAAAGATATCCCTCATCTTCTTAAGAATTTTGGTGTTAATGTTGCATTTAAGAACATTAAAACAATGAAAAATGTACTTACCAAGAACTCCCCTGACAATACTAAAGGGTGCGTATATAAAATTCCGTGTAAGTCTTGTGACAACTTTTATATTGGCCAAACCGGGAAAGCACTGGAAAAAAGAATTGAACAGCATAAGAAATGTGTGAGATATGCACAGGGGAACAGTGGTATATTTGTACATGTTAGTGAGAACAATCGTGCTATCAACTGGGAAGGGGCAAAAAGGATTGTTTTTTCTAATAATGCACTGGAAAGGAATATCATTGAATTTAGTTTTATAAAAGAAAGTTACAACCATAATATGAATATCAGTCAAGGGATGTATAAGCTTGATCTTTTAATATCAAAAGAAATTTGTAAATTGTTTAAATTTTAAGGTAGGCAGTAGAGATGTATGAAAATAGGATTATCATATTTGTAAACACAGTACAGGGGTAGTAGTGCTAATGAGTTTCCAAACTCTGCCTCCCTGACACCTGTCAGGTGTGGATCTGAGGTCGCGTATGGTTTGTTTGTCAGCATTGTCCCCTGAGAATATATTGTGATTTTTAGCCAAATGAGTTTTGAAGGCCACTCCTACCTCGACACCAGCCGGAGGGGGGATATGTAGTCTCTAACGGTTGTGTATGTTCGTCAGTACTGTTCTTGTAGTATATATATTTGTGACTTCTCATACTCTGTATCAGTCCTTCGTCAGTGGCTTGGAAATAAAGTCGAAACCGGTCAGGACCTACACCCGTTTCTAATTTTTCACCTGTGGTAATGTGTGATCAATGAATGTACAAAAGTGATAATAATCATATATATATATATATATATATATATATATATATATACATATATATATATATATATATATATAGATATATATATATATATATATATATATATATATATATATATATATATATATATATATATATATATATATATATATATAATTTATATATACATATATATATATATATATATATATATATATATATATATATATATATGTATTTATATGTATATGTATATATATATATATATATATACATATATATATGTATATATATATGTATACATATACATATATATATGTATATATATACATATATGTGTGTATAGATATATAATATATATATATATATAATATATATATATATATATATATATATATATATATATATATATATATATATATATATATATATATATATATATATATATATCTTAGGCCAAGCCTCAGTGGTCCATGTTCATGGTCTAGCGGTAAATAATATTAAGGGTTATTTTCCAGTTTACGGACGTAGATATTGCTATGTTATCATAATAAAATTATTTTTATATACATGCCATGAAACTGCACACAGAATAAAGTTTGAATGATAAATTATTGTGATTTGAGCAGTTTTTGAGCATAGGTCTATGTGTGGTCTTGGCTATACTAATGAAATAATGAGTAGATTCTTGATACAATCTCGTCTTTCGTGCGCTTGTATTGGTGCATTATGAATAGGCTACAAATCAGCAAGTTTATTATTTACATCAGAATGGGCGTTATTGAAGAAATAGTATAATATTTATCACAATAAGCTAATGATATCGGAAACGTTTGTCAGCCGATCACGTGCTACCCATGCACATGCCACATCTCCCGTGGCTGGACATTAATGGCTGCTGACGAGCAAGAGCAAGGCTGGTTGACTCTAAGTAGTGGGTGGACAGATTAAATGAAATAGACCATACAATTGTTAACCGAGTTCTCTTCATAACTAAAAGACGAGAACAGGGAGTCCAACTCCTCCCTACAACCTCCTCTTGTTGCATCATTCATTTGCATAACCATCTGTCACAGTTTATTCCTTGGTTTAGGTTATGCCGGCCTTACGCCAGCACAAGCCCTTCCCTAAGCGCGGTCTGCGAATGGGGAAAGATGCCATTGGGATTGATCAACTCTCCGAAACCAGAATTCCTACCCTCTAGTTTCCCAGTTTTGAATTGAATTGAACTGAATTGAATATAGAATTTAGGCCAAAGGCCAAGCACTGGGACCTATGAGGTCATTCAGCGCTGAAACGGAAATTGACAGGAGAAGGTATGAAAGGTGTAACAGGAGGAAAACCTCGCAGTTGCACTGTAAATCAATTGTTGGGAGAGGGTGGAAAGTAGGATGGAAGAAAGAGAATATGAAAAGAGGTACAGCAAAAGGAACTAAAATGGTTGCAGCTAGGGGCCGAAGGCATGCTGCAAAGAACCTTAAGTAATGCCTACAGTGCACCGCGTGAGGTGCACTGACGCCGCTACCCGCCTGCGGGGTTTCCCAGTTTTGGATTCAGGTTTCATTGTCTGATGAATTTATAGATTTTATCACACTTCATTTCCAGAGATTAATGTATAAAACCTAACCTGAAATCAGTTTTACTAATAGTCAAACCAAAATGACTACGAACATGGCTGTCATTAGCTGCGGTGCCAGACTTCTTCCTGACTTATGATCCGACTACAGTTACTCTGCGTTCCTAAATTCGGGGTTCTTTAATTTGGTCATAAAATCCTATTTATCGCTCCCAAGGGCTTTCCAGAAGACAGACTGTTCCGGGACAAGGCCGTATTAATTTACAATATTTGAGGAGCTAATAATTTTCTTTTTTTATCCCATTTTATAATTTACTTTCCATCATTGAGTCTGGGCTAGATATCGGCCATTTGTACAATTCATTTAGATGATCAGAAACTAAATCATCCTTATCCTTCCCTGTTACCAAAACAGTTTACTGTAGAATCCAAATCATTATTTACTTTAGCTGTTTTTTTTTTTTTTTTTACTATAAATCCCCTTTTACTTATCAAATCAGTTCTCTCGCTCATTTGACGTCTTCAGTGTTAGAAACGCAGAATAATAGTGTCAAGGGGCTTACTCTTTTTGACTTGGCATAAGGAAGATATGGCAACGTTTTTGACACATCTACATGCCATCCCAACTTAGGTCGAGGTTTTACTCAGGACCCAGAGTTTATGATCCAAATCTGAGGAAAGCACAAGGTCGAAAACGTACTGCATGTTCGTAGTCATTTTGATTTGACTGTAAGTCATGCATCTTTTATTTCTGTCTGCACGAAATCTCTTGAAATCACCCGTCACTATTCAAATTTATGACCTGCCTATGCTGTTCTGGTTGAACTTTTCAAATTGTCATTTTAATGCAGATATGACTCCTTCAGGTCGGGAGAAGCGGTGGAGGCGACGAAGACGGGGAAGTGCTCGACACAGACATCAAGAACTCTGTCAACTACGCCCCCGACTGGCTCTTGGTCGCTGCTGCTTTCGATCGCTTGGCTGCGCTCTGCTTCCTCGTCACGTTCGTCGTCATGCTCATCGCTTACGTAGCGCCTGTTTAGAGTACCCCAGTTTCAATGAATGAATAACCTAGTTTCCTAGAATGAGAGTATAACAGTAGTTTGTTGGAAAAAATTCGTTGCAGGTTTCTACTGTAAGGAAATCCGTAGCCCAAGTCATTTCTCGTCTCCATACTTTGACTCATAAATTAGGCCGACGTTAATCATTTGAATGGGCAATTAAACTTTCAGCCAGTTTATTGTCTTAGAACAGTTTGTTCCAAGTACTCATCGGAATTAGTTAGACTTTCAAAACTTTATAATATATGCTTCTTATAATAGATAGCAGTTTCATGTTAACAACCAACAAAAGGCTACCAATGCGTCCAGGTCGAGTTTATTAAAAGAGCTCCATCATACTCTTGTTACAGTGAGTTAAATCGTCTTAAACAAGACAAACATCTAGACAAGTTCAAGATTACTGCAGTTGTAACTCATTCTCGAAGTGCTGCCTTTGCTTTAAAGGCCATGGGGTTACTTTTCAGGCTATTGGGCTACTTTTATGACTAATGATGAAGTGGCAGACACTCTTCAGTGACACTAATTCACTCATTTTTAAGGGAATGCAATACACTCCCTGTCTTCAACATGTAGTTTATTGCACAAAATTATATGCTGAAAAACATATATTACCGTAATCATCGATATAGAAGGTATTTGCAAAGTTCAGATTTCAAGCAGAATTGCCAACTTTTTTCCTCGTAAACATATAGATTGCTGTTGCCCTAAGTGACGCTTGCACCAGACTGAATACCTCAAGTTGCAACCAAGTGTTCAGCGAGCAAAGGTGCACAGCACTATTGTATTATTTAAGTATATTGATCTGTACTGAGGATCTCGTTATGTCTGAATAAAACAAAAATATTATAAAAATATTTTATTCGAAATATATATATCCGTGTTGATTATACTTACAGAGTAATAAGAAATAAAACAATCTGACCCTTTGATAACCAGCTACATAGGATCCAGATTCTTTAAGGCACATAAGACAAAAGGTATCACGAAGGCAGTTCACTTTTGACGGCAAATCAGGTTTCGCAGATATAAAACCCCATCGCAGCACCTTCGAACCTTCCTTCGACCTTCTTTGAACCTTCCTTCGACCACTAGCACGCCTTCTTCAAATGTTCCTTCGATCTTCTTTGAACCTTCCTTCGATCTTCTTTGAACCCTCCTTCGACTTTCTTTGAACCTTCCTTCGACATTCTTTGAACCTTCCTTCGACATTCTTTGAACCTTCCGTCAACCACCAACACGCCTTCAAATCTTCCTTTGACCTTCTTTGAACCTTCCTTCGACATTCTTTGAACCTTCCTTCGACCTTCTTTGAACCTTCCTTCGACCACCAGCACGCCTTCTTCAAATCTTCCTTCGACCTTCTTTGAACCCTCCTTCAACCACCAGGGTGCATTCTTCAAATCTTCCTTCAACCGTCTTCAAACCTTCCTCCAACCACCAGCGTGCCTTCTTCAAGCCTTCCTTCGACCACCAGCGTGCCTTCTTTGAACCTTCCTTCGACCACCAGCATGCCTTCTCCGAACCTCCTTTGACTTTCTTTGAACCTTTGACCACCACCAGTGCACCTTCTTTGACCTTTTGACCAACCAGAGTGTCTTCTTTCTTCGAACCTTCTTTTGACCTTCAGCAAGCCATCTTCTAACCTTCCTTCGACCACCAATGTGCCGTCTTTGAACCTTCTTTCAACCACCAACATGCCATCTTCGAATCTTCCTTCGACCACCACTAGAGCACCTTCTGTGAATCTTCATTCGATTACTAGCATGCCTTCGTTGACCCTTCCTTCGACCACCACCAACAGCGCGCCTTCTTGAAAACTGTTTAGTTTTATAAGCTTTAATCACCTTTCCTCATTTCGTCCTAGAATTACCGCATTAATGCCAACGTTACTTCTTCCAAGATAGATCGATGTCATCGTCTCAAGTCCTTTTTGTCTTCAGATGCTCTCTTTTTTGTCCTCCTTCAAAGGCCGGAAGTGAGTGTAGAAGCAGGTGAATGTCAAGAGGCATAGACCGACACTTACTGTGCAGGTGTACAAGATAATCGAGGCCATGTATGACCCAGTGGCTTGCCGCAAGACTCCTGTGGGATGGTAAAAGTAACTCTTTACATTTTGTCAAAACATCATTCAGGACAGCAAGGATTAAGGTGCTGTAAAAACCTTGTATATTCCTAATAAAAGTAGCATGAGGACAAAAGCAGGTCCCTCTGAAGGGTGGTGGTCTTAAAAATATCCATAACCAATCTACAATGAGTACATAAACGCGAAAATATATTTAAGCTGTTATGATAGAATTATTTCAAATACTGAGGTTAGAAGTTTAAAACCGCCTCACCTCCCATCGGACCTATAATGGTATAGGCCAAGGCCCGCAACAATTGGCTGATTCCATACACAGACTGCATCTTTTCAATGCCCAATACCCGGATAATGATGTACACATCTAAAACGTACATGATACCAAGACCAATTCCTACAGAGCCCATCGTCAGCAGCACCATAGTATAATTATCAGACCCAAGCACTAGCGCTGCAATAGGTTAAAAGTGATATCATCAGTGGACAACTCTAGTATTTATAGAAAATCATTGGCTTAACAAAAAGTTTATCAAGAAAAGTAATTTTAGGAATGACTAACTTCAAACATAGTGTTCAAAAGTTCAGGAACATATGTTTTAATATGAATACAATGAACAAGCACAAATCCCCCTCACCATTGGGGGCGAGAATGGCAATGATCTGAGCCACGGCGTACAGCAGCCTCACATTCAGCCAAGGAAAGTCTATCACGGTTGCGCACACAGCTCGAGTTGCGATGTCGGTGAAAGCCGCCACTGACACTGGCCACGAGGCATCCTGCAAGTTGTACCCAGCGTCATTCAAGAGGAAAGGCACCAATGCCTGGGGGAAATAATGGAGGAAGAGACAAATTTAGCTGTGCTGTCACAAGCCACCTACTTAATCCTCTTACTTAAGACTAAGAACAATTTCGAGATTCTACTGAAAACACTGCATGGTCAAGGACTTCCTCGTAAACCAAAACTAATTTTCTCTGAACCTAGACATTCTCAGAGACCAGGAATCTTGCTGCGAAGTAAACTTCATAAATACACCTATTCGAGATAAGTTGTCAACCTACAGTACATCAAACACGTTATTCAATACAGTCACCATTACAAGGTTTATTCATCTCACCAAGGACCTTTTTAGGAATATGTAAAATACACAAGTTAGGCATACAACGATATTGAGAAGTGTGGTTATGGAGAGGCAGGTGAAAAGGGCTGTAGTGACGACGAGAGGATCACGAAACACGGAAGGTTTGAACTGGCACAAGAATTTCTTCCAGAGTCTCCCTTCTTCCTTCTCCTGCTTGGCACCCTTACAGCCATCACCGGCATCACTTATCTGTCCCTTTGTTAAAGCAAAACATATTAACTCCTATAAGACTGATTTTTTAATGAAGGCTTATTATTTTACACATCTATAAAGGAAAGACATTTGCTAAATAAACAAAGTGTAATTCTACATACATGGCCAAGAGCCTCTTCCTGGTCCCGAGAAGCATATATTTTCTTCATGTACAACTCAATGGGTTGGAAAAAGACAGTTCCTGGGACAGCGAACATAAACACACAACCTGTAGCCATTAGTAAATGAAATCATTTTGACATCCAGCCCGAAAACTACATAAAAGTTTAAGATTATCATCACTGCAATTTCAGTTACATGGCAAGATTTCTTATGCCTAAGGCGTAGTGACTATGTAAAGATGATCAAAACTAATCAAACTTACAAAACCATTATGTTTTATTATCAGTTTATGAGCTTTTATTGTCATAGAAACTTCTAAAAATCATAAAGTTACTGGTTTCCAAAAACACCAAAAAGCAAAAACCATTGTCCAGCCATTACCTGCAATAATAGTCGCCCACTTGAAGGAGAAGTGCTCTTGAAGTTCTGCTCCTAACAGAGGCATCACTATGAATCCCAGAGATCCGCCAGTCACCATAATCCCATTGGCCAGACCCAATCGTTTCTTAAAGTATTGGGCGGATATATGATAACAGCAGTTCATACAAATGCCGGCCCCCAAGCCTGTTGAATATTGTAACTCTTAGAAATTAATGTCTTTGTTAGTGGCTACTTTCCAAGTACAAATCACGGGAAATAAATTGAAAATAGAAACGACTGACTTACAATAATATTCCCCACAAATTATCAACACCATAAAAGTCATTAGCAAAATACTGTACTACAATCAACACCAGGTCTGCTGGCCGTAAATGTTACTTCAACACCTAGGCCGGCTTGATGGATGCAGACCGAGTCATTTATTTGAAGACAAAATAGCTACTGTAACAAAGTAATTTGTTACCCAGATGCACAAAAACGAAGACAACACATTTAAATGGAGAAAATTAACATAAAAGATACTTGCAGCCATACCACTCAAAAGGGAGAATGTGAGGAGGAAACACAGTGGATTGCTGGAGACCAGAGCAGACACCATAAATGATGAAGCTGCTGTCAACGCTGCTATCATAGCCACGGGACGGTACCCGAACTTGCTGCCCAAGAGCCCTGCCCACGGACCTTGAAGAGAAAGGAAACACGCAGTTTGAAGAGATGTCACTGTGCGGTAAGCCTTAAAAAGCTTTTCAAAATGATTTCTGCCTTCCACTGAATCCCATTTCCTTATGTTACACCAAATTGCAGAAGTTGCATAGGCTAAGGTCAGTTGTTCTTGCATAAGGTAAATAAGGGTAGTTTTGAGAATGATTGGGGCAGGCTCTGACAGTACCTCGGGGCAGAAACTTAGTCCATGTATGCAATGTTCAGTGTTACTTTGCGGGGGGATGGGGCGGGGGCAACTGTGCCCTTAATCAGGTTAGGAAGGCAAGATCTGGTTAGGTCAGGACATGGCATGCTGGCAAAGGTTGGATTCTTTTCACTGGCAGAACCTGTGTCCAACGTTCTCAACTGGCCCCATAAATAAGAATTGTAGAAGTTACACATAATACTCGTATACTATAAACCAACCTGTCAGGTTGCGAGTCAGAGATTGAAGGCAGAAGATCCAGGCTGTTAAAGTGGCCGTTGCACCAAGTTCTTGAAGCTTTGGCCCAAAGAAAAAGCCAAAGCAAGGCCCCTGAGTTGTAAACATCATCTGTTGGACATGCTTTGTAGTTAGAACGAGCTTCAGCCTTTGTTTGCAAATAAAACACAGGCAAAGGTGGTTTATGAGGCTTTTGTCTTACATCTATACCTTATCTTATTGGATGAGTAGTTACAGAAAAGTTTGTACAGAAACATCTGCACAGTTGAATAATTCATCAAGGAACCTACTGATAATACAGCGCTATCACAATTGTAGAATTTTCAAGATGATCAAAAGGCAAATAAAGTCAACTCACGGCGCAGACAGCGTTTGCACAAACAATACTCCAGCCCCGCCATCCACCGTCAGGGGGTTCGTATCCTTGTGTAGGCTTGTTGGCATCTGCAGCTTCAACTACTGTGGGAAAAACATTTTCATGTGGGTTTCGGTATTTTACAGGTGTGGCATCAGCTCTATTATCCAATAAGAAACACTAATCTCGTGATATTACTTCATAAAGTCAATGAGAAACACTAGTCTCGTGCAATTACTTCCTAAAGTTTACATCTTGTAAAAAATATCAGGTAGAATGAAGATTCGCGCCATGTGCTGAAATAGCGTTGACCCTCACATTCTGTAATTGACGATAGTGTAATAACAAAACCATGACAGTTCTCCAGCAAGAGTTTCAAGAACCTACCAAGGATAATGCAAAATGGTGGCAGCAAAAATAACCCACCTCCTAAGAATTCTGTTAATGCTAGTTAGCTCAACCTATGTAGGCTGCAGGTCGCTAGTTGCCTAGAAGAGCAAGGCACGTTAAATAGTTTTAATGTGACACTATTTCAAGTAAATGTTACAGTAGGCTAGCGTTATAAGCTTTCTTCAGTGAAGATTCAATACCATATTTTTAATCCTAAATGATTTTTAAAGTTGTCTTTTTGAAATTTTAATATTACTAGGGAAGATAGTCCAGGCCCAGGCATAGTCGGTGTTGACTAAGTTGACCTGCTGTCATGCCAATGGTATTAGGCATTAACTTATGAATGATTAGCCTAGTAGTAGGAAACGTGCATTTTCGTAATTTTCGAGTGCAGTAAGCTTAAAAGAAATGCAGTGCTGATTAGGCTAGTGTAGTGGTTCTTAAACTGTGGGGCGCGCCCCCCTAGGGGAGCACAAGCAGAGTTGCCAGATGGTCCCTATTATTTTTTTAATTTGTAATGTTAATTACAAAATTGCCAAAAACATTATCACCGCTTCCATATATTTTCTAATTATTATCTCAAAACATGCCAAAAATTCAAAATATAAGTCAGTTTTAATTTCAAGTCTTGTTTATGAATTGCCTTTTATTGCTATGATAAGTATAATAGCATACAAAAAGACAACATATTGTTTATAGATTATAGTTGGCAAAAATCTCAGGGGTAGGGGGGCGTGGGATCTATACATAATGCAGAGGGGGGGAGGGGGCGCAAGGCAAAAAAGTTTAAGAACCACTGGGCTAGTGTATCATGCCTACTGCACAGTTAGGCGACCAATGATTCAACCTAGGCTAACCTATCTCAATAGTGATTTGATAGTTATCATTTATGTATGCCTAACATAACCTAAAGTAGAATAAGTCACTGTAGCCTAACCGTGTCTACTGAAGGTATTGCATGTTCCCCCACTAACACTGTTGTGTATGCCAGTGACTTACAGGGTATTAAAGCAATTAATTTAAATTGGGAGTCTTCTGAGTTAGCTTGTAAGGACGGGATTGAGTGACATACTGGCTGGATGTTTGACTGGTTTATTGGTGGTTCCTTACTGACTGACTGAATGTACACTCGGCAAGAAAAGTGAAGATACAGTTTTCATTAGATTTCGTTCATCGAATTTCAATTTTTTTCTTACAGAAAACACATAATCTCGGTAAATTTACTCTAGAATATGAAAATACAATGCAAATTATATCATATATATTAAATCTGCAAAACAAAAACGTTCAGATACTTAAAAACACCATGCATGTACGAAGTAATCAGAATTTCTCAGATGACTTCGTTCATAGAGATCTAAAAGATAGTATGTGGATGTCTCGGTGTAGTACTATTCATCAGAACGGCAATATTTACTCGTTTTCCGTTATGAACAGGCTTATTATCGCATCATCATACGAGGTAATGCTAATTTCTTTAATTTTTACACATTCATGTTTGTATTTCACGGTGTTAAAAGTCAGCTGGAATTAATGGCAGTAAATGTTGTGACACCTAGGTTAGGTTGACCAAATCTATTTAAATCCGCAAGAGCTTTCTCTATGATGTGAAGGGCAGCGCAGGAGCTTGGGGAAAACACAAGTAACTGGATGTTTCTTGACGTTGCCATAGTTTCTCTCTCTCTCTCTCGCCATTGCTAAAACATACTATACCAACATAGTGTAGCTCAATCTCTAAAAGAAAAAAACAATGAAATGAGTAGCTCTACCGATAGGCCTAGGCTTACACAACAGCAACTCTCTCTCTCTCTCTCTCTCTCTATTGCTAAAACATACTTTACAAATATAGTATTGCTCAGTCTCTAAAAGAAAAAAATAATGAAATTAGCTCTACAGTACATATAGGCCTAGGGCTTTCACAAACACACTCTCTCTCAGACTCTCTCTCTCTCTCTCTCTCTCTCTCTCATCATAACAATGCATTCGTTCCTTTTCGTTGGACATTGCTCAAATTTAACTCTTGATTTCATTATGGAAGATCGCGTTCCCGATTATGCAAGCATTCCGTTCAGTGTGGTGTCATAAATTCATTTGTGTAAGGTTGCTTGGTAAGTTACGTCGAAAATTTTTATTTTGCTCAGAACTGTCGCTGCAAATTACAACTTGAACGAATACTGTGAAACTTACTACTGCATTTAAGTATCAATGATTTCATAATCGTAGAATATGATTGAAAGTTATAAGAGGTCAAGCAAAAACAAACACAATAAGACGGAAGCTCCTCCCCTTTCTAAAGTTGCCAGATGTCGCATTATTGAGCAACATATGTCCGAAGATTTAAAAAAACTGTATCCTCACTTTCCTTGCTGAGTGTACATCATGTTGTTGTTTCAGATTTAGCTGGCCTTGTGCCAGCACGGGCTCTTGCTCCTAGAGCAGCCCGTAACTCTATGTTGATGATGAGTCTGTGAGATGGGTAAGTTAGATGAAAACTTTATTATGGTGCATGAAAGTGATTTTGGTGGGGGAAGAATGTACAGAATCTTCGAAGATGTTTTTGGCTTGTGCGAGCGGTAAAGTAGCGTCTACACACAGACAGAGCAAAACAGAGGTAATGTTTCGGACATCTGTGTTTGTCGGCAGACAAACAGATGGCGATTGTGAAATACATAATAAACGTACAGTGATAAAACATATATCAATGGAAAGGCCAGAAAATTCTACATATGGCCAATTGCATGAGATTCGAGACAGAATAATGAATACAATGCAGTAGTAAAATATATGTGAAATGGCGAGATGTTTGGCGTCTTCACAAACAGAAACATACATACAGTTTGATACAGAAGATTCGGTGGAACATTATGAGTACATGTTTAGAATGCTTGCATGGCAATGCAAGTAGTGGTGATTGTACATATATCGAGACAACAATGGTTAGGGAGAAACAGGCGGAAATATTGTATGGTAGAAGTTGTGTTCCTTGAGAGAAAACGAGATGCTCTTGTTTCTGTCTTGTCCCGTCCGATGGATGATGAACACACACGTGTGCTCGAAAGACCGCGGTCGGTGCGACGGGTCTCTTACAAGCTCAGCAATTCAGGAACTTTAGGCAATATTGTCAGTTAATCCTAAGTACTCCAACATATTTCAGTAAATCCCCAAATGAAGTCATTAACTATATACTGTTATGGACGGGGCCCAAAGCAGTGGATATATTTGATAATTGGACACATTTATCGGACCAACCCAAGGAAAATCCAGGTGATGTTTCGAATGCTTTCAGCCAGTATTTTGAGCCAAAATCCAATTTTTGTTTGGTGCGTTTTCAACTACTTAACTTTAAGCATCAAAATAACGAGCCTGTAGACAGTTACGTTACACGTTTGAAGGTTCAAGCCCAGAAATGTGATTTTAGTGCACCAGATGTGCTAGAAGATAACTTAATAGATCAGTTGATCAAAGGTATTGCACATGTTGCTATTCAGGAGAAAATTCTTCATCAAGACCCAAAGACATTAACTTTAGATAAGGCGCTAGATCTTGTTAGAACTTACGAAGCAACTTAAGTCAAATACATCAGTTAGGGTGAGCTGATCAAAAGCATTATGTAGCACAAGGTAGCTCAAAAGTAATAATGAGCAGCCAAGATTCCAGAACTGCTATTTTTGTGGAGGACCGAAACATAAAAGACAACTGTCCAGCTAAAGACCAGTCCTGTAATAAGTCCCATAAAATAGGCTACTGGGGAAAAATGTGCAAGTCCACATGCGAAAGAAGCAAGTGAAAGAACCAAGTCTAGAAGTAGTAAACCTGATGCTCAAGGGAATCCACATACAACTCGAAGGAGCAAAGGAAAGAAATTCAGCAGGCCTAGAAGCTGAAGTAGAAAAGTTAATGTTATAAATAGTCACGTGACGTCTATGAAAATTATGGAATGGAATATGAAATTTTGGCCTGAAGCCAAGCACTGGAATCCGGGGGATTATTCAGCGCTACAATGAATTTGGTTTGAGGTGAATAGGTATGGCAATGAATTTATGAATTAATTAAGTGATTTTAAAACTATGGTAAAAATTGACATTTAGCAAAAACTGATATTCCCCATAAAAAATTTATAACTTTTCATTTAGGATATGCATATAACCATTACAGTGTAAAAAAGGAAAAGAATAAAAAAAAAATATCCATAAACATGCTTATATACACAACTGCAAAAGTTTAAATACTACACTTGGCAACATACCAAGAGGTCAGTATTAAATTTCATCATAGAGGTTAATGCCTCTAAGGAATGCAACTATGTTATTAACAACTATATCAGGACCAAGCAGCTCTGCTATATCCCTGCCCACTAACCCATGTCTTGGCCGTGTTGCAGCATACCTCCTACGGACATGTGTTCCACAGTAAGAGGAGAGTCACACTGTATACAGACTGGTGCAGTCCCCCCCGCGCTTTAAAAGTAACCTGTGGGTCAATCGAGTATGACCAATTCTCAGACAACATAATACAATTTCTACCCTACGGTTTTGTTGGACTCCAGATGGCCAATGTTCAATACTTTGTCTGATCTTCCTGTACTTTTTATTGTTGGCCAGAAGGGGAGGAGACCAACATGCTTGCCATTTATTTTTGATTTATGATCAAATAGTCCATTTCATATTAGTAGCAGAAATATAGTGGACTAGAATGTCACCTTTAGTAATGACATCTCCTGCTTCATATATAAAATTCCTTGTTTGGACTGGCCAGTATAGCAAAGATTTAGATGTATGTATTAAACAACATAAGTATTCTGTCAAAACTGGGCAAACATCCAGTGCTATTTAAGTGAAAACTCTCTCAGGATAAATTGTACTGAAAGTTCAGTGATTACTAGATCGAAAGATCTCTCTTCACAAAATCTTTTAGAATCCGCCATTATACAGCTTACTTCCAGCTGTAATTTTAACCTTAGCCCTGGCATGTATTATTTGGACCCCTGTATTAGAAAAATGTTCAAGAACAATCTAAAAGATAAAATCAGTGAATTTCAAATCAGTTACCTTATATATATTTTCTGTGTATTGGTATGTTTGATATAATTTTTTTGTAAAAATGTTCATCTTGCAAAAATTGTTTACCAAAAAAAAAAAAAAAAATGAATTATTGAGTTGTACTTTTATAACATTTTTTGGTAGTCAGTCACGTCTTTATACAATCTTGTAATTGTCCTGTCCCTGCTTCTGAATGGTTGAGCCTAATCCTTTGTAAAACCTCTGAAATATTTAACCCTCTTTTGGCAGTTCTACTAATTCTTCAATTGTGTTGGATTCCAGGTACATATTTTTTCCTTTGTAATCCCCATTTGTCATTTATATGAGCTTTCTTTGTAAACTTTTTTATATTTCTTCAGTCCGCTAGGTAAAGGACTATAAGTCGAAAGGCTTTGCAGCACTCCATTGTTTCTTTTTCCCTGATGGATTTTGTCTTTATTTATATATTCATCATGTTCCATATTTTCGTGATTGTTATACAACACACCTCATCTATGTAAATAAGTGGCATACAAAGCCCATTATGGTGGCAGCATCGAGCCCA
This sequence comes from Macrobrachium rosenbergii, assembly GCF_040412425.1. Classification (NCBI taxonomy): domain Eukaryota; kingdom Metazoa; phylum Arthropoda; class Malacostraca; order Decapoda; family Palaemonidae; genus Macrobrachium; species Macrobrachium rosenbergii. Next base: position 47,795,944 of record NC_089796.1, read on the forward strand.
TTCATCAGGAATGAAATAGGGGAGGCTGTAATGTTGTTGGGAGCAATTAAGCAGAATTTTTAGAAAGAAAACAGAGGGGCTCCATGGCAAGTGCAGAACCGGCGGAACAATGTGACAAAGGGACAAAGGAGGTAACCCTGGCCTATGAGTGAGTACCCAGAATTAGAATAGGACGGATCAACAATTTTTGTCATAAAGGAATCCATTCCTAGTTTCAAATATAGTTACTGTTCTCCTCTTTGGAGTGGAATTTGACAACATAAATTAGTGGATTTCGTCAATAGGATAGCCTAGGCCTAGAGCTGCAGTGTGTGAGTAGCTTACCCACCCTTTGCCTATCACGTGGAGAGTAAAGAAAAATTGTAGCTGTAGGCTAATATATGCTAGGCTAGGCTACTGTGCATTGTTCAGGGTGACTACAATGGTACAAAATGCTGTCCCACTCCCAGCCCTAAACTGGGAAGCTGTAGACCAGATGGAACCTTTTGAAGAGTGGCATGATTTTATGGAGAGCTACTTCATCATCAATGTTATTAGTGACAGCAAGAAATATCACTATATATTGTACTTTTGTCTGCTGGGACATGAATTTTGGAAAATGCAGATGTTGGCCAAAGATGACAGAGAGGACCCAGCCATTGCATTTGGCAAATTTAAATCACACATGATCGGAACAGTGATTAAATGGGTCATGAGGCTCGAGATGTTTGCACTGATGCAAAAAGGTGAGCCTGTAGATGAATGTGTGTGTTGACTAAAAGCGAAGGCCAATTTATGCAAGTTTGCAGACCACACTACACGTGACGAACAGATTACTTTCCAGCAGATCAAGGGCATAAAATGGCCAGAAGAAAGTAAAAATCTTATCAAGAAAGGAAATGGTTTGAGGCTAGATGAGGCTGTAAAGTTTGTGCAAAGTTTTCAAGCTACTTTGCAAAATACGAATAGTTTTGCAAGTGATCATACTGCTATGGTTGGTGTCATTCAAGCAGCTAACCACCAACCAAGTCAATACTGTGGTACACATCACCCTCCAAAACGGTGTCCTGCATTTGGAACAAAATGTAATTTGTCTCTTCGTGAAAACCATTTTGCAAAATTATGCAGATCCAAAAAGAAAGTGCCAGTGTGTTATGGCCTGTCCACACTAGCGGGCATGCCTGACGGGCACTTCCAGCTGTTTATATTTTCTCTCGCTTCTGAAGCAGTGTTACCAGACAATTGCATCGTTCTGTCCCCATACTCGGTCGATAAGTTTAGTGGAACGGGTTATGGGAACAGTGTTTGCCTGTCCGTCGGGCAGTGCCCGCTGGTGTGGACAGGGCTTTATAGGTCGAAATCTCAAGATAAGACTAGTCCTAAGTCAGTTGAGGGAAAGCAGAATGAAAGGAAAGTTATTGAAAATTGAGTAAATAATATCGAAGCTACCAGTGATGACGAAGTTCTTGATTGTGGGGAAATTGTGATATCTAGGCCTGATAATGAGTGTAGTGTTGAAGATGCCATTATGGTAAAATTAAATGCCAGGCCAAAAAGTATTAAACAAAAAGTTAGGCTAACAGTGAACACAGATACAGGTTATGACGATAATATTTTACCTTTAAGGTGCCTAAAACAGATATTTCATGAGGAAAACCCCTGTCTGGGATTAGCAGAGAGTAATAGTATGCAGAAAGCTGTGAATGGTACAAATGTTGAACACCTAGGTTTGTTACAACATTAAGATGTATTGTGCTCTATGTATGCTGTATATCATATCTTTTTATCAATTGTAAATGCTCAATAAAGAAGAAGCAGCACCCTCTGCCTCACACTTTGTAAACATTGACCAGCGTCTTATTGAATGCATCCTTTTATTATATCCCATGACATCGCTGTAATTAAGTATCATCACGAGGTTATAATGAGATTCCTCTTAAATTTGATGGATCTGATTGGATTGAAGCCAGGTTTTATGTATGTGATACTGATGGCCCCCTATTCTACCATGTAGCCTAACAGAAAAGTTAGGAATTGTTAGTGTTGCCAAGAATAGACATATTTTGATAGCGTCAATTGATGAGTTTTTTGCGGGTGAGAGGCAGTCTATTATGGCAAAGTTAAGATGCCAGACCTAGTGATGTTCCGAGTGTGTGAGGTTTACAGTGAGAGCAGACACTGGTGCGAATGGTAGTATATTACCCTGAGGCGTTTAAAACAAATGTATGTTTGTGAAGAAAATCCATGTAGTAGGCTACAAGTCAGTTCTGTTATGTTTACAGCCATAAGTGGAACCTGCATTGAGCATTATAGTCATATTGTTTTCCTGTTAAATTTGATGTCTCTGAGTGGGTTACTGCTAAATTTTGTGTGTGATACTGAAAGACCCCCTATTTTGTCCTGTAATTTGAGAGAAAAATGTCTAAGGGTAAACAAATTTGTTGTGAATAATTGTACTTTTGGAGCCAGTAATGGGGTGGTTAAAGAAGAGTTGCGTAATCAAGGCCCAGATGAGATGCCTACTGATGTAGATGGGTGAATAAGGGATAAAAAGGAACTGAAAAAAATGTATCCTAAGTGTTTTGAGGGTATAGGTAATTTTCCAAAAAAATACACCATCGAATTAAAGCATGATGCCATACCTGTTGTAAGTCCTAGTAAGCATCCTATCCAGCTCGTAGCTGTTGTATCTAGTTTAGAGAAGTTGCATACTTATGGTATGTGTTTGGTAAGTCATTGGTTATTTATAGTGATCATAAGCCACTGGACATTATTATTTGCAGCCGAGTACTACTCCCCCACAGTTACAGAGAATATTACTCCATATTCAGCCCTATAATATAAGTATAAGGTATCGGCCTGGGAAAGATATGATTTATGCTGATTATTTATCCCGTGTGTAACCATCACCAGGCCCTGATGTAAAACTAGGACAAGCATTTCATATGGTTCAAATATCTGCTGGTCAGATACAGAAACTGTTTTGTGCCAGCCAACAGGATAATGTATTGTCAGTACTAAGAGAGCAAACTGGTAAAGGGTGGCCAATTTAGTAAAAACTATACAGGACCAAAGGTTATTCGGCCTTAGTGGTCAATGAAAGACTACTTGTCTGTAGAAGATGGTTTGGTATACAGTGATCATAGGTTAGTAATCCCTGGTGTATTTAGGAAAGAATACTCGAGTAGAATACATGGCGGTCACCAGGGAGCAACAAAGTCACAGCTTAGGGCAAAAGATTGTATCTATTGGCCAAATATGTCAGCTGATATAGAAACCACTGTAAGAGTGTCATATCTGCTTGCAAAATGCCAAAAGTACTAGGAAAGAACCTGTGATTTCACATGATGTGCCATCTCAGCCTTGGGAAATACCTTCTAGTGATTTATTTCAATTAGATGATTATAGTTATATTTTGCTTGTAGATCATTACAGTAAAATGCCATTTGTTCGAGGTTTAAGAACAACCACTTTTAGTGAAGATATAACGTTTTTCAAAGATATCTTTTCCGTTCATGGAGTGCCAAAACAATTGTATAGTAACAGTGGTACTCAACATACTTCAGTGGATTTCAGAAGGTTTGCTATGAACTGGGATTTTGAGCACATAAGCAGTAGCCCCAACTACCCCCACAGTAATGGTTTTGCTGAACGAATTGTAGGGCTGATAAACTCTGTCCTTCTAAGGCAAAACAGTCAGGTCAGGTAATGATCCTCAGATGGCTTTACTATGCTTACCTAGTACTCCAGTAGACAGCAGAACCCCCAAGTCCTGCTGAGCTTTTGTATAGTAGGAAGACTCGTTCTAATTTGCCAAGTAAATCTGGTTGGAATCTGTCTAAAATTGAAGATCACGAATCTTTATTGAATAAAAGTGAAGGTGTTGCAAGGTATTATAATCAGCATGCAGGTTCTGGACTACCAGAGTTGCTACCTTGTATGGAGTTGTTAGTACAACAACCAAATGAGCATTCTTGGGTCCCAGGTACTATTACAGTATGCAAAAATGTAATGAACCAAGATCATATGATGTTGAAATTTGTAATGGTAATATATTAAGGAGGAACAGGAGGTTTTTGAAGGAATTAAGTCCTAGTGCAAGTAAAAAATTTGAGTTGAGAGAAAATAATGTTGACCATACTAATGTACTGCACCCTCCTGTTGAAACAGAGGGATAAGGAAGGCATTGTCAGCCGAACTGAAGCTGAAGTGTCTTTCAGAGATAAAGATGACCTCCCTTATTTTCGTAGTGATATACTTGTTGAAATTGCATTTACTAGTGTTAGGAGGCCTACCAGAAATGTTAAGAAACTCTCCAGACTAATAGAGCAATTGTTAAATACCAATTTTCACTGATTTGATATTTTGTTTATTATTGATTGCACAATTTCCATATGCCTTGTAATTGTATTTTCATGCAATAAATATTCTAAACATTATTTTCCTGTGTACATCGTTATGGTATTGGTTGTTCTCTAAATTTTTTGTAATTGATTCTTATCTGTTGTAGAAAGAAGGATGTTGCAACCTTGTATGTTTGCTGGAACTGTGTGCTTGAATGTACTCGTGATGTTGACAAACTGTCTGCTGTAGGCTACAGTATTGTTCTTACCTGTAGTCAAGTCGTCGTACAATAAAGATACGTCTTCCCCTCTACAAGCATTTATATCAAACCTGATCTATGTAAATAAGTGGCATGCAAAGCCCCATCAATGGCCATAAGTGCACTATAGGAATCTATGTATATGGTGAAAATATTACCCTCAAGAGTAGAAACAGTTAAGAGAAAGAGATTTGGCTAATGCAGTTAATTCAGCTGTAAAAACAGAGGCATTATTAGTCTCCTCACATATGAGCTATTACCATGAACAACATCACAACCAACGCCACTTAATGTCCTTGATCCATCAGTGAATAGTTTAACAGAACCCGAATGTAATGTCATGGTCAAGAAAACGAGCCTTCGCTTCCTGAACATTAACTGATTTTTTAACAGCAGGTTTTTGACAGACCGATGGTTCTGGGGTCAACCAATGAGGCAACTTGGAGCAGTTTATTGCCTTAATTTTTTATTTTTAATAGACAATTGTCAACTGCAGCATTAATTCTTAAATGAAAAGGCTCGGACGCTCTAGCGTTTGCAAACTAATGTGAATCGTTTTGGTTAAGAATGGATGCTGCAGGGTTTTCAGGGGAACCTCCTAATTTGGTCATATATCACAGTACTCCCAGTTCCTCTCTACGCAAATCTAGAGGGAACTCTTCAGTGTCAGTGTATAAGCTTTCAACTGGTGATGTCTTAAATGCACCAGAGCATATTCTTAGACCAACATGATGAACTACAGCCAGCTCCTTAAGTTCCTTGAACTTGCTGAAGAGTAGACTTGGCAACCATACTAAAGCTTAGATTTACACAACGAGCCATATGACCGTAAAAGTGATTCTTATCAGCACCCCAGTTAAAACCGGAGACTGCTTTTAAAATGTTAAGGGATTTCTTTACCTTAATTTTCAATGAGTCAATATGACTAGCCCATATTAGCTTCTTATAAAAAATCATCCCTAAAAACTTCACCTCCTCCTCACGTGGTATTGGTATCTCTTTCAGCTTAATATCTGGAATAGGTTCCTTTCGAGTACTCCTAGTAAAACAAACTGCCACCGCTTTGGACGGGGAGAATCGAAAGCCAATGCCATCAGCCCAATTGCATCATAGCCTAACTAGCGATATATATAGCAAGGTTATAAACAAACAAAGATGCCTTTACTCGAGGTGAGACATTCAACACTGCTGTTTATATAAAGCCACAGCATAGAAGTTGACACTCGCCACACTGCTTTGTGGGACGCCTTCCTCCATCTCAAAAGCATTGGACAAGGTATTTCCAATTCTACCTTTAATATACCTATCACTTGCAAATGAGCTGATAAAATTTAACATATTACCTTGTATTCCCATGCCATGAAGCTGCTTAATAATACCAAAATGCGAAGTAGTCTCATAGGCTTTTTCGAGATCGAAGAAGACTCCAATAGTCTAGTCTGACTGCGTTTTGAGAAACCTTTTTGAATTTGGGATGATAATCTTATTAGTGGGTCCAGAGTGAAACTATTTCTCCTCAAGTCAAATTAGATAGATAAACCATTTTTCTCTAGATGCCACGTTAACCTAAAATTCACCATCTCAAACAATTTGTGCACACAACTTGTAAGAGATATTGACCGATAGCTTGTAGGATGGTGTGGATCTCTCAATGGTTTCTTAATTGGGACAACAACTGCAATCTTTCAAGAAGGGACAAGAATACCAGTTTCCCATATTTTGTTAAGAGATTTTAAGATGATAAGATTAGCTGAATCTGGAAGGTTTTCAAGCATGCTATAAGGAATTATCATTCCTGGGGGATGTCGATTCAGATGATAATAAAGCACCCCTTAATTCCCTTAAAGTTAACTTGGCATTATAAGATTCACCATTTCCAACATTTCAATTAAGGGAAATGGTCGAATTCGTAATATTCTGGAACCGAGTTGAATAGTTCCTAGAACTCGATACTTCAGAGAAATGCTCACCCAGTTTTTCAGCAACTTCATCAGGCTTGGTGACAAGGTGTCCATTGATTTTCAGACAAGGCGTTGGCGACGGAACATATTTGCCACTTAGTTTTCTTATCTTTTTTTTCCAGATCAACCTGGATGGGGTCTTAGAATTTATGCCATTTATATAAAAAACGCCAGGATTCTCTTTTTACTTTTTAAAAATATTTTCTGTTTTGCCACAGCTCGCTGGTAAATAGATTTTGCTGTTACAGATTGACTGGATTTATAACGCCTGTAACATTTCCTGGTAATTTACCTCAAATTACCATAGGTTTTATCCCACCATGGAACAGCAGGTCTGCGTGGTTTCCCTTTGGTCTTAGATAGTTTTCTGCGCTATTCAGTATTTCAGAGGCAAAGTACTCATAAGCCTTTGTATGAGACTCGAAGGCCTCAAATTCCTGGGTTAGGTTAATACCTTGTAATTTGACCCAGCCTGCATCCTTTTCCTTCCATTTAACATGAAAATTCGAGGGGACATTTCTCACAAACTTCAGATGAATAGGAAAGTGATCACTGTCATGTACAGTTGAAATTCGTCTACAGACCATTTAAAAACCAGATAGAGGAAAAGAAGAACAAATACTTAAGTCTATAGCAGATGTATCACCTGTACAGTATAATATCTGTCATACAATCTTTAATAAGTGTAAGATCATTATTATTAACAATGTCATCAATGATCCTACCCTCTGTATAAAAAAATTACCACCCCAAAGTGAATTGTGCGAAATAAAATCGCCAAGTAGTAAAAAAGGAGGAAACTGATTATTTAAACCTTGAATGTCAGTAGGAGTGAATCTACATCTCGGGGAAGGTAAAGAGAGCAGATTGTGATTTCAGTCAAAAGTAGCCCGGATAGCAATTTCTTGAAGCTGCTTGTTTGGGGGAACAATAAAATGATTTGGCAATAATTATTGCAACACCTCCATCGGCACGGTCCCCATCAGTGGAGCTCATCTTATAGATCTCAGTTTAGACCCGGATTGTATACTGCATCCCCTAATTTAGTTTCTTGGAGACATACAACCACTGGATGGATGTATGATATTTAGGGCAAAAGCCCAGACACCGGCGCCAAGGAGGCCATTCAGCGCCGTAATGAAGAGAAAATAAATTATGTTAAGGTCAATGAATTTATGAATTAGTGAAGGAAATGATTAATAAATAAAATGAAGCGATGTGACCAAAAAATAAAGATACGAAGTTTAATGAATGATGTGATATATACTATACATAAAAAATTTAATGTAATTAAAATTCTATGATGTAATAACTATATTAGCGAAAAAATTAAATATCGTTAAAAATTTTCATACGCTTTAAAAAAGATATAGCAGAAATATCTGCATCTCCCAAAATATCCGAGAGGGATTTACCCTGGAAACATCTTTCTATTTGGTTAAAATATCTGGGGCAGACCACCAGAATGTGCTCCACTGTTAGTGTCTCGTCACAGTAAGCACACTCTGGAGGGCTGCTTCCTTCTAAAATAAACTGATGGGCTAAACGAGTGTGCCCAGTCCTTAATCTGGTTAAAATAACCTCTGTTCGTCTGTCAATCTGGAATGACGAAGACCACGGCAGTATAATATCTCCAATATTTCTATTTTTTTATTATTGCCATTTACTTAAAACAAGGTCTAATAGGACCTTTAAGGTCTGTATGAGGTACTTTTCTGAAAGAGGTTTCTGATAAAATACTAGCAGCTTTCGCTTCCCTGTCTGCCATCTCGTTTCCGCGAATCCCCACGTGAGAAGGGACCCAACTGAAAGAGACTGATTTACGGCGACAATAGGTACGAAAAAGCCACTCCTGAACTTTTTGAATGAATGGATGAAAGCTATTAAATTTTTTAATAGCTTCTAAAGTGCTTTTAGAGTCTGAGTATATGGCAAAATTAGCGTCTCTACTTTGAAAAACTAAATCTGGGGCAGAGACTACGGCTGTTTATTCGGCAGTAAATATTGATGCAGAGTCGGGTAATCTAGCTGTGTACGCTGTATCACCAAGGATGACAGCTCAACCAACACCACTATCTGACTTTGATCCATCTGTATAGATCTTGTTTAATTAGCATGGGTAACGTCGTGCTCTAAGGATTTCCCCCTAATCTCTTCTTCAGTGTAGTCCTTTTTGTTAAACAAATTCTTATATACTAATGCTTCTGGAATAAGCCATGGAGGATTTACAGGTTATTCTACTTCCAGGACTTTCTGGGATTTAAGATGATTATTCCTAACATCCCCAATCAGTCGAATTTGGAATGGTTTAGAAACCCTTGCACAAGAAAAAAACTTCGAGAGTCTGTTTCCTTCAGTGTTTGAAAGGAGGGATTTTTGGGAGCACTTTTCACTCTAGCCACGTATCGCAGCCCTAGCTCTTGCCTTCTTAGATCAAGGGGAAAATGGTCTGTATCAACGTATATGCTTTCAACAGCCGAAGTTCTAAAAGCCCATGAGAATATTCTCAACCCCGTGTTGTGTACAACATCCAGTTCCTTTAGCTTGGTTTTACAGGCTGAGGAATAAATTTGACAGCCATAGTCTAGCTTAGATCGACACTGAGTCATAAAGCCTCAGAAGGGATTTCTTATCAGCCCCCCAAGTAAATCCAAAAACATTTAAAATATTCAGATTGTTTACCATTAATCTTTAGGGCATTTATGTAGCTGGCCCTTGTTAATTTATGGTCCATAGTCATCCCTAAAAATTTTGCTTCATTTTCATAAGGAAGGATAGACCCTTTTAGACTAAGTGTGGGAACCTCTTCCACACGCCTGCACCTGGTAAATCTTACTGCAACTGTTTTGGAAGAGGAGAATTTAAAATCATTCTCATCAGCCCACTTAGTAATAGCATTAATAGACCTTTGCAAATGTTTACATACAGACAAGGAATCATATCCTGTACAGTATATTGCAAGGTCATCGACAAAAAAGCAAGCATTTAACAAGGGGCAAGATTTTTTCAACCACACTATTTATTGCCACTGAAAAGAGTGTTACACTTAAAACGCTTCCTTGGGGAACTCCTTCCTCCTGCATAAAAGGTTGGGAGAGGGAGTTTCCCACTCTTACCTTTAAAAATCTGTCTGTTAAAAAGGAATATATAAACCTGATCATTCTTCCACATATGCCCATCTTATGCAATTGTTTCATGATGCCAATTCTCCAGGTAGTGTCATATGCTGTCTCCAAGTCAAAAAATACGCCGATGGTCTGACATTATTTGGCGAATCCTTGCTGGATTTGGTTGGTCAGCCTCAGCAAATTTAAATGGCGATAATAATCCTTTGGTTTCCAGGTGCCAAACTAGTCTAGTATTTATCATTTTCTGCCTCAGCTTACACGCAGCTGGTAAGAGCTATTGGTCTATAGCTGGTGGCTAGGGAAGCATCTTTAATAGGCTTTTAAATAGGAACAATTATTGATATTTTCCAGGCCTTGGGTAAAATTCCTGTTTCCCATATTTTGTTTATAATCTTGAGTAAATATTTTTTGGCATTATCTGGGAGATGTTTAAGCATTTCATATATGATTGCATCCTCACCTGGAGATGTGGATTCACTTAGGAGAGCGCCTCACGAAATTCTCATAGGGAAAATCTGTAGTTGTATGGTTCAGATTTTCCTGAATCAAATGTCAGAGTCATTTCAGAATTCCTAATTCTTTGAAATTCTGGAGAATAATTGTTAGGGCTGGAAACTTTAGAAAAGTGTTTTCCTAGCTCATTGGCAACTTTAGTGGGCTCTGTGATCAGAGTGTCACTTATTTTTAGTGAGGGTAATGGCGACGCAACAAATTTTCCACCCAGTTTCCTTATTTTGTGCCACACCACTCTTAGTGGGGTCTTGGAGTTTATTCCATTAATATAGCAAAGCCAACATTCTCTTTTGGCTTTCTTATAAAAGCGCCGCTGCTTGGCTAAAGCACGTTTGTAGATTAATTTAGACTGAGGGGAGCCACTAGTTTTGCAACGTCTGTAGCACTTTCTAGTCACTTTCCTCAGAATACCACATGTCTCATTCCTGCCAGGGGACTGCAGGTCTACAAGGTTTGCCTTTTGTTTTTGGAATTGAGCCTTCAGCACTCTTCAAAGTAGATTCAATAAAGTAATCATTGGCATCTAGATGAGAATGAAAGGACTCAAACTCCCTATCTAGACTGACACCCTTACTGAACTTATCCCAGTCTGCGTCCTCTACCTTTCACTTCGGTAAAACTTCAGATGGAGCATTTAGAGCATATTTCAAATGGATCGGGTAGTGATCACCTCCATTTAAATCTTCATTAACAGACTCATTAAAATCAAGGTGGATTGATTGATTGTGGGTTATCTGGTGTCACAACTGCCAGGGTCACTGACGCCGAATATTAACTGCAGTCTTTTCATTTATAATATGTTAAACAATATTAAAAATAAAATTTTTAATTTTTAATCAAATTTGTATGTAGAACTACATACAAATTTGATTAAAAAAGAAAACTATAGCTTAAAAAATATATATAAACAAATCTTACTAAAAAGAACTATTAATAAATTTAATCCAATAAAAACAGTATAACTTAAGAAAAAAAATACACTAAAAAAATATAAGACAGCACAGCTGTCAAATATATTTGAGGGGACCAGCTTCTTTGATAAAAGAGACAAAGTTATTATTACATATACTTCCTCCCAACAGTTTTGCCATGCTATAATTACCACCTGCTTCACTGCTACATGATAAAAAACGATTCCTAAGTTCCACTAGACGGGACACTCAACCAGCAAATGCCTAACAGTCAGAGGACCTAGGCAATCGTCACAGGAGGTCTCATTTCCCCATTCGTCACTTAGCCAGGAGTTAAACACATATGGCCAATACGTAATCTACACAATACAACCTCCCACTTCTTTGGTATCAGGTCATATTTCCAAGGATGTGTCTGACTAGTGATTTCTTTCATTTTATTGGGGCCTACTCTGTCCCACTGAAGTGCCCATAAATGCTGGATGGATTTCCATATATCATGGAACGTATCACGATATGGAACAGGACATTTTCTCGGTATCAAAGAAATACTAAGGTCCAGTGCAGAGAGTGATCATCATGAATGTTGTTGAGTCACTGACCCATTATTATATAGGGCAATATCATTCCTGTCAACAAGGTCTTCGATTAATTTCCCTTTACTGTCTAAAAACCGACTTCCCCAAAGGGGGTTGTAGGCATTAAAGTCACCTAGGAGACGTAAAGGGGCTGGAAGTTGGTTAATTAAGGACTGAAGATCTCCAATGTTAAAAGCAAGGTCTGGTGAAAGGTATAAGGAGTAGATTGTTATCCTCTTTTCCAAAATGACTGAAATAGCAACAGCTTGTAGAGTTGTATTTAGTTGTATTGTGGATTCGCAGCACCTCCATGAGTACGATCACCAATTGGGGGATATGATTTAAATATTGAATAATTTAGTCCAGGATTATAAGGAAAGTTGCCTAACATTGTTTCATTCAGGCATATAATCCCTGGATTGAATTCATGCATTAAAACTTTAAGGTCTTCCGTACGGGCTCTGAGACCTTTACAGTTCCACTGAAGGATATCGAGCATGAATGCTGAGGTGGTAAAATGTGCTACTTCCCACTCCTTGGAGGGGAAGTACTGTTCCTAGGGTGGAGTGGAAAATTCTCCTTTATAAGAGATTGTCTTCTTAATCCCTTTTCATCTGAATTGGAGTTCAGGGTCTTTGGTTGATCTTCATATTTTTTTATTATGAACCTGATGTTCAGAATTTCTACTGTGATTCTGTGCACCACTAATCCTATTTGTCTTAGGGCGGCAAGACTGAATTGAACTTAGATGTTTTTGTTCTGAATCTACTTTTGGAACCAGCTATCTAGGAGGAGAGATCTCTTCCAAAACACTGAACCCATTTGAAGTTTTTATTATAAAGCTATCATTATTTGGGAAGTATTTCTTGTGCACTTCTTGGTAGTTTTAATTGTAGCTTTGTTATTATTTTTGTTTGTGACTGTAACGATTGATGGCTCTGAACTAGCTCTATCTAATTGGGGTTGTTCCTTTACCTTATTTTTGTTTGAAGTATTTTTAAAGCATCTTCCTGAATGGAGTAGCCTGTCTTCAAAACCTGCATTACCCAATGTTCTGCACCCCTGCGACTCCATTCCTTCCAAAATCAGTGCAACCTGGCACCTACTGGGGCACGAAGGACACAGTTCTCACTTGCTGGTGGCCGGTTTGGAAGACATCTCCTTAGAGGACTTCGATGGGGGATGAAGGTTGGAACGTGGTCTTGACTGGGATCTGGCTTGTCCTCTTCGAAAGGGCTGGGGTTGCAGAGGAGAGAAGGACTTCAGAACAACTGCAGGACCCACCCTGGGGGAGCTTTGTGGATTGCGCCAGCAAATCGTGCGTCCATTTCTTCTTCAGTGCTGACAGAACCTCTTTCACTGTGTCCTGAGGGAAGAGGTACGACTTGTCGAGCGGAGCACACATAAAGGCCAACTTTTGAATCGTGTAACTCCTTTGGTAGCAAAGGAGCACCACAGCTCCCGCTTCTTCAGTGAGTCCTTCGCATACAAAGAAGTCAGCTCTGCTGAGCCATCCTTAACCACCTTGCCTGCACAAGACAGAACATTTCACCAATCTGAGACAAAGTGCCCTGCCAGGACTGGACAATCCTCAGTCTTCCTTGTCAGTGCTCCCACTGCCCAATCAAGGAAGCATAAAATCTCCAGAACCTTGAAGACATTGCGTACCAGATGATCCAACTCTGGAGAGGAGAACATAGCTTTAGCAGAGGTGAAAGCAGTGTGTTACGCAGCATCGACCAAGCCAGAGAATTTCCCCTGGGAGGAGGCAGACACTCCCAAGGAAGGAGCTTCTCCGGGGGCATAAAAACAGTACCTTTTCTTGTGAAGCTTCGAAGTTGGGAAGACGAATGTAGCCTTGCCTGAGTCCCTCTTAGAAACCAACCACTTGTCAACCTCTTTCAAGGCTCTCTTCGATGAAGAGGAAAGGACTAACTTGGGAAAGCAAAAGTCACTAGCTTGCTTCCTCATCAAAAAGGTGGACACAGGAGAATCCAGAGGAGCAGGCATGAAAAAGTCGGGGAAGTTTGCTAACAGGAACCTGGAGGTGGCTCAAATAAGCCGAAGAAGGGACCGAATCAGGGTCAGCTCCTTCCTCCTCAGACGAGATAGGAGACAAGTTGGTTTCCTCATTCTTGGCAACAGTAGTCTTCTTCAAGAAGACCATCAAATCATCAAGCTGGCACCGAGTCAGGGCTAAAGATGAATCTTCTTGTGCTGATGTAAGTGGATGAGGAAGTGTAGAGCAGTCCACAGTCAGCGGTGAGTGAGTGGAAGTTGGGTGCCAAATGAGCTGGTGAGGAAGCCTGAGTTGGTGTAGCTGGTGCCAAGTGCTTGGGAGAAGGTAGGCACTCTGGAATACGAGAGCACTTACTATGAGAGAATCTGGACTGTCCCAGGCTGACTGATGATGCTGCACTGACGAAGCAGGTGGAGGCAGATCAGCGAAGCTGCAGGAGGGTTTGGACTCACGCTGACTTCCTTAAGCCTCTTGACAGGAGTCGGAGAGCTGTCTGCAGCAGCAGAATGCCTCTTCAAAGGATGAAAGGTGGAAGACCAACACCTACGATGCCTTCCATCAGACGAAGAATCCTCAGAATCAGAAGACAGACAATGTGCACTAAAAGAGACACCTTTCCAGTGGCACTCTGTCACAGCCTGGGACTGGACAACAGGCTCGACAGAGGGGGCAACTGCCCGGGGTAAAACCCTACCAGCCTCCTTTCGACCTCTAGTATGTCTTCTCCCCAGTGCGAGGGAGCGGGACAGGGACCTTCATTTAGAAGCACTAGTACGAAGGACAGCCACTTCCTTGGAAATCACAACTCTCTCACTCTGCACTGCACTTGCACTGGGTACACTTGCACTGGGCGCGCTAACACTGGGTACATTTGCACTGGGTGTGCTAACACTGGGTACAGTTGAAGCTTTGTCCACAAAAGCTTTAAAAGATAAACCTAGTTCCATGACTGTATTGGCCAGGAACTCAAACCTTTTCTTGAACCTAGATTGGAGACTGGCAATGGTGTTGAGAGCAGAAGCAAGGGAACTTGGTAAAGGCGCTTGTGGTAAGACAGCAGGAGGGCTCAGGATGGGAGAAAAAGAAGAGATAAGAGGTGGTGAAGAAACAGTGCTCCCCACAACCACTGAAGGCAAAGGAGTTTTAAAGTCACCACATCGCTGTCAGCGGAGTCTCCTTCGGATGCGTCATTCATTAAGTCTCCGCTGAGCAAGTTCTCTTTGGTGACTTCCCACTTTCTTCGCCACACAATTCGCTACGCCTAACGTGCCAGGTCACGCATTTTCTACCATTTAAACTTTACATGTATTTGCTCAACTGTCACAAATTATGTATCGTGTGTTTCTTTATTCGCAGGCATCAAGATTATATCCATATTGGAATTCTGTATGTTTTTGTATTGTAAATTGTACTTGCTTGCTGTATATTATTAATTGTTTTTGACCTCAGGTCACACTCAATCTCATTGTCATCAGCGGTTCGGCGCCAGTCGGCCGCTATATAAACTGCCTGAATCTGTAATAAACCAGCAGTAACTTTTACCTGCTCATTTCTTTTGCACCTCTTACAGTGGTGACCCCCTGGAGTATCCCGGGGCCATTAGCGGACCTGACACGGCGACTCAGTCTTGGCTCCAGGAACTCTCCAATGCTCTTAGCGGACTAAACACGGCGCTGTAACCAGCGTTTGAGCGTGCCGACTCTTGTCAGCAAAATCACCAGCGTCACTAGCGGACTCACACGGTGCACGGAAGTGCGTTTTGACGCGAGTACCCCACTCCAGTAAGAGGGCAAAGAGCGAGCATGGACGCGGACATCCCCTCCTTCCTGCAGTTAACCGCGGACCTCGCAGACTCGGAGGTCTACCTTCCTCCCATCTCACCCGCGCCCGTCCCCCCGCCGAGGCCCTCCCGCACCTCCACACCCATGTCCACGCCCCGAACACTCCACAGCCTGGCAACACAGTCGCGGGCCACCCTGTCCATAAAGTTCCCACCATTCATACAGGGGAACCCAGCGATGTGGCTGCGTAGGGTCGAGAGCCACTTCAGGGTAGCGCACCTGACAGATGAAATTCTGCAGGCCGACATGGTCCTCAACGCCCTCCCGGAGGAGGTATACAGAAAACTCGTCTCGTGGGTGTCCAGCACACACCCCCTCACATACAACGTCACGAAGAAGGCCCTCCTCGAAACGTGCTCCCTATCTATCGCCGAGCGGGCCGCCCTCGCCATCGACCTCGCTGTCAACCCACGGCATGACCTCAACACAGTAGATGCATGGAGCATGGTCGAGGACCTCCTTTCACTACCAGACTTCAACGGCAGAAATAAGCGGCAGGAAATAAGCCTGTCGCGGAGATCTACCTTAGCCAGCTCCTCCCGGAGGTCCGCACCCAGATTCCTCACCCCTACACCATGCCTCTCGATGGCCTCATCCAAACGGCGCAGCACCTCACGGACTGCGTGAAGGCCACGTAGTGGCTAACAGCGCCCACACAGTCAGTCAGCTCCGTCCAGCAGGAAGAAGAAACGGAGCAGGGCGTCAACGTCGTCGCCAGGAGACTTGGTTCGGCAAAGACGCCAAAACTGCCTGCTGCCCTGCTCGTTCGCCCGTTCAAAAAACGGGGGTGGCGGCGGCCATCAGGACAAACCGCCATGGCAACTGAAAAACCCAGGGGCCCAGAACCAGTAGGCTTCTACGTCTGCGACACCGTCTCCAGCAGGATGATGCTGGTTGACACAGGGGCCTTTAGATTGATCTTCCCAGCATCCAGGGAGGACCGCAACCAGAAACCAGACCCAGCCGCCTTCCTGACGGCTGCCAACGGATTCCCCATCCTCTCCTACGGCACCAGGCCCTGTCAATCTCCATCCTGGGCCAGAATTACTCCTGGGACTTCATCGTTGCGGATGTACGGACCCTGCTCCTGGGTGCTGACTTCCTTGTGCACTTCGGCCTGCTAGTCGACGTGGGGCGTAAGCGCCTCCTCAACACTGACTCCTGCCGGTCTCTCCCATTGACAACGGGACCCAAGGCACCTACCATCAGCTCCGTCGCCCACCCAACCAGTATGCACACCTGCTGACGGAGTTTCCCGAAGTGTTCAAGCCCAAACTCCGCCAAGTCCCCGTGGCCACAGCCAAACATGGCATATACCATTACATAACAACTAAAGGCCCCCCTACACATGCGAAGTTCCGAAGGCTTCCCCCACAGTGCCTTCAGGAGGCGAACAAGGCATTCGCAGAGATGGAGCGGATGGGAATCTGCAAGAAGGCCTCCAGTCTGTGGGCCTCCCCCCCCCCAACATGGTGCAGAAACCGGATGGCTCCTGGAGACCCTGTGGTAACTACAGGCGTCTCAACATTGCAACGGAGCCTGACCACTACCCCTTGCCGAACATGCAAGACCTCATGGCCTCCTTTCACGGGGCCAAGGTATTCACTAAATTAGACCTTCTAAAATCATACTTTCAGATACCCGTTGCACCATAGGATATACCAAAGCCCGCTATCATCACGCCGTTCGGGTCCTACGTGTTCGCCTTCTCCACCTTCGGATTGAGGAATGCTGGGGCGATCTTCCAGCGGCTCATGGACAGCATCCTCGGGGACCTGAAGTTCTGCGTCTGCTACATTGATGACATCCTCATATTTTCCAGGTCTCACAGTGAACACCAAAAGCACATCCGGGCAGTCCTGCAGCGCCTCCAAGAGAATGGCCTCGCCATGCATTTTGACAAATGCACCTGCAGCGTCCAGAAAGCCGACTTCCTTGGCCACGAGGTATCCCCAGCAGGCGTCCGCCCACTCACATCAAAAGTAGCAGCCATCACCAGGTTCCCCACCCCCACCTCCATCAAGGCTGTCCAGGGGTTCCTAGGGATGGTTAACTTCTACAGACGGTTCATCCCCGGGGTCGTGCACACCACGGCCCCCCTGACGGAAGTTCTCAAAGGCCAACCAAAGTCCCTGTCTTGGGGACCCAGCCAGCAGCAGGCCTTCTCCCTGACGAAGGCTGCCCTCGCCGAGGCAACCGCCTTGGCACACCAGGATCCCAAGGCCCCCCTCCAGCTGACAACGGACGCCAGCAAAGTCGCCTGTGGTGCTGTCCTGGAGCAAGTCATCAACGGCGCCCCCAGCCCATCGCCTTCTTCAGCAAGAAATTCAGCCCCGCAGAGACCCGCTACAGCACCTTCGACAGGGAACTCTGCGCGATGTACCTCTTCACGGACCACCAGCCATTGGTTCACGCCTTCACTAAGCAGGGGGACGCATGGTCTTCCAGGCAGCAGCGCCACCTCTCAGCCATCGCCGAATTCACCTGCTCCGTCAGGTACCTCCCCGGCAGGAAAAATCCCGTAGCAGACGCCCTCTCCGGAGTCAAGCTGAACGCAGTGCAGCTCGGGGTAAACTATGAAGACCTCGCCAGGGAACAGGCCGCTGACCCGGAAACCCCAGCCTACCGCACCGCCATCACGTCCCTTAAGTGGCGGGACGTGACCCTCGCCCCCGGGGGCCCAAGTCTCCTCAGTACGGGTCAGCCCCGCCCCTCGGTTCCAGCCTCACGCCGCTGCCAGGTATTCGACATCATTCACAGCCTCTCACATCCCTCTGGCAGAACTACGGCCAAGCTGCTGTCAAAGAAGTTCGTCTGGCACGGGGTGCAGAAGGATGCCACGTCCTGGGCGAAACAGTGCCTGCAGTGCCAAACCAGCAAGGTGGGTCGTCACACACAGTCCGGGATAGACGAGTTCCCGCAGCCAGAGCGCCGTTTCGGCCACATTCATGTCGACATCGTTGGCCCCTTCCCCTATCAGGTGGGTCCAGATACCTCCTGACGGTGGTAGACCGCTCAACAAGGTGGCCCGAAGCCACACCGATGCAAGAAGCCACTGCCAGCGTGTGCGCCGAGGCCTTGCTTTCCAGTTGGGTCAGCCACTTCGGCGTCCCGGACCACATCACAACCGACAGGAGCCCCGCCTTCCTGTCTGAGTTATGGTCCGCCCTGGCTCAGCTGCTGGGAACCACACATCACACCACCACGGCATACAACCCGGCGGCCGATGGCCTGGTCGAGCGGTTCCACAGGTCCCTGAAGGCGTCCCTCATGGCCCGCTGCACCGCCGAGGACTGGAAACATCAGCTGCCGTGGGTCCTCCTCGGTTTGAGAACCGCCCCCAGAGCCGACGGCACCCCATCCGCAGCCGAAAAAACCTACGGAGAGTCCCTCAATTGTTAATTGTTTTTTGACCTCAGGTCACACTCAATCTCATTGTCTTCCACGGTTCGGCGCCAGTCGGCCGCTATATAAACTGCCTGAATCTGTAATAAACCAGCAGTAACTTTTACCTGCTTGTTTCTTTTGCACCTCTTACAGAGTAGCCTCTACACTGGCTATTTTCGGCTCTAAGAGCCGCCTTCCTCTTTCTATCTCTATCAAGTTTATTAGAATGAGATCTAAAAACCTTCCACTGATGTTCATCCCAGTCCTGGCATTCTGGACATGTAACTTCCCTGTTACAATCCTACCCCCTACATTTATCCACTTTGTATGAGAATCATACGTCACTTTGACTAGTCTTGCAACCTTCGGTACAAAGCTGAACACTGGAAGAACTAGAATCTGACATCTTAATTTGGAATTAGTTAACAAATAACTAATCGGAAAAAGCCACACAAAATTCGAATACGTTAGCAATACTGGAACAAAAATCCAACAAATGATGAAAGGTACTGCCCAAAAGCCACCGATGTTGATTGGGAGCCAGCAGAAAACGAATTGAAGTTACCTACTGAGTTGTACCTGTCAGTCCTGATAGTGGACAGGACCCTATCACCTACACTGGCGATGGTGGAGCCACTGCGAAATTTGAATTTTTGGTCTGCCATGGTAGGAAGCTAGTGGCTATGTAATTGCTTGGTAAGTCACTTTTATAAAACAAGTTATCCCAAAGGTTTTTCAAGAAGAATACCTCAATTGTATTCATGAAGAACACCAAGGTGTTACATGATGTCAGCAGTGCGCCAAGTCCAGTGCGTATTGGCCAGGTATAAAATATATTGAAACGCTTGTCGCAAATTGTATGCTGTGACAGAAATATCAAGCAGCACAGCAAAGGGAATCCCTTGATTCTATAATGCTTGACGTTCCAAATGTACCTTGGCATACAATTGGAACTGACCTTTTCTCCTTAGAATGGGAAACGTATTTGATTATTGCTGATTACTATTCAAAGTTTCCTTTGTTTGAAGCTCTAGGAAATAACTCTCCCAGTGACATATTGCAAAATTGACAGGCAGAATATTTTCAATATTTGGTATCCCAAATAGGATTATTTCTGACAGTGGTCTGCAGTTTCTAGGAGCAGCATATCAGCAGATAGTAAAAAGTTAAGGTATATCACATATCTCCAGCTTGCCTCATCATCCACAATACCATGGATTCATCGAAAGAGTTATTCGCACAATCAGGTCTCTGCTAAGAAAATCTCCAAAGGATACTGACATGGCCTTGTTGAACTTCCGGACAGTCCCTCCAGGTTCACACAGTCTGTCGCCTGCAGAATTATTATGTGGAAGAAAAATCCAAGGCAACCTTCCTACACACACCAGTGGATTCCTTGATGACAGTCATCAAGATAAATCCAGTGTTAATATAATTCCCATAGGAAAGATTTACCAGAATTACACCCGGGCCAACCAGTGGTCATTTCAAGATGTGGGATGTAAATTCTGGTTACCAGGAACAATCACAGTCATTGGACCTGAACCTCATTCATATGCCGTCCAGTGTTCAACAACTAGAAGGAATCTTAGAAGGAATAGAATACTGATTCGTCCCAGACGTGTTACCTTTAAATCATTATAGATGATATGAATGAGCTTCAAATAATATACCATTGCAGTCAGTCTCTCGTATGATCCCAAATACAGTAAATGATACCCTGCAGCAGCAAAGTTGTCCTGAAGTAGCAACATCATCTGATGAGAAACCCAGTAACACTAATGCAAAAATATTTACCCCCATATGCCATGGTGATACACCAGTCAACAGCAGTATTACAGTGTCTCCATCTGGTAGACTACTGTAGTTATGCTTACCCGACATTTAATTGAAGTAGTGTAATGTTAGATTGTAGTACTAGAACAGGGCAGACTAATCCCTTGTACTACAAGCAGAGGTTTCAGTAGCCTATCTGATCCTCATGTGTGAATATTTAGTTTTATTTTTATACCTTTGAAATTTATCGTAGACTGATGCTTGTTCCAATGATTATTATGTGACCTTTTAGTGATGCAACCTTTATGGTTTTGATAATTGTTGACATCTGATCCGGTGTGGTGATTGAGTTTAATTACTAATGTAGCTATTATGAGCTTGATAATTAGAATATTTCACGATATTACATACCAAGAGAGATAATCAAATACATATGATAATATTATGTATATAATTTCTATTTTGCTATTTCGAGTACAGTACTGATACATACAGTATCAGTTCCTTTAACTTTTTGAAATACATTTATAGCTTTTCTTGTTACCGAGTATTGATGAACACTGATTTTATTTTGACTTTGCTTCTGGGAAGCACATTTCATTTATGTTATGAAGGTCTCATGATGTATTTCAACTTTTGCAAACAAAGCGGATGTTCTATTATCTGATGAGAAACACCGAGAAACACTATTCTCATGCTACACTTCCTAAAGTGTTACGTCGTTTACATCTTGTAAAAAAAAATCAGGTAGAAAAGAAGATTCACGCCATGTGTTGAAATAGCGTTGTCCCTCACATTCTGTAATTGACAGTTCATTGGCAATAAAACCATGACAGTTCTCCAGCAAGAGTTTCAAGAACCTACCAAGGATAATGCAAAAGCATCAGTCCTAGGTAAAGTAGTCTTAAAAAGCATATATGTGGAATTCACTTACTATGAGATTCAGAGCCTTTGTCCCGGTGTTTTTCCGGAATAACTTTTTTTTCCCGTGCATTTGACAAAGATATTACATAGCCATAGTATACTTTACATCCCTACCTAATTTTAGGCAGCATTCTTTATTACTTATACTAGAAAAAGGTATATTCATAAGAGTAAAATAAACCAGCCGAAGCCAGTGGCGGAACACTCTAATGAATGGGTTCAAAGTTATATGTGACGTAAACATAATGACGCCCCGACTCCTCCCACAAAGTGGTGACTACAAACAGCTGTCTCTGAAATTCTGAATGAGTATTCGTACCCTGTCAAGTTAAGTTAAAGTATATCTTAGTTTAACCAGACCACTGAGCTGATTAGACCACTGAGCTGATTAACAGCTCTCCTAGGGCTGGCCCGAAGGATTAGATTTATTTTACGTGGCTAAGAACCAACTGGTTACCTAGCAACGGGACCTACAGCTTATTGTGGGATCCGAACCACATTATGACAAATGAATTTCTATCACCAGAAATAAATTCCTCTAATTCTTCATTAGCCGGTAGGAGAGTCGAACGCTGGGCCAACAGCGTTCCAGGCGACAGCTCTATCCACCCCTCAAACGAGGCTTCAAGAATGGTGGCTATGATAAGTCATTGTCCCCGTGGTTGCAGGACAGCTTTTGTGATTCGACTTGCACAATTGTTTAGAAGTGAGGAGGCCCGTGGCAAACCCTATGTAAGCTTGAACAGGTAAAGGAATAATAGGGTCCCTTTTTTGTTTAAGGAGTACGCCCGGACATCCAAGGCTACCAAGTTTTCGTCATTTGTTGACTTCCATAAGGTGCAGAAAGATAATTATATATGCTCTATAAAGCAATAGTTGTTGATTTCTTACTAAAATATAACTTGCGGAACAACGTTAAAACTTGCTTTGCCAAAAAAAAAAAAAAGTCATGGGTTATATCTCTGAATGACCTCTTATAGGTCCCAGTGCTTGGGCTTAGCCCGAAACGCCATAATCCACCCACTGATTATAATGTCAAGTTTCCTCATATGTAATTATGTTAAATAAAGGATCCATGTAAGGGCCTATCATTTCACATGATCGCTCCTGTCCTCTTAGTGACAGAGTACAACAATGGCTGAATTGTAACATTATAATGAAAGTTGTTTTCATATACCACAGAATATTACCGGCATGGTAGTTCGATTGTTGGAAGGCTTTTAAATACCAAGATTGCTTGCACACTAAAAAGTATAAATATACTCGGTCCTTCAATTTGCTCACTTGAATGGTTTGTTAATTGATTTTTAATTTTATAATTTTTCAATGGAGAAATAGTGATAGAAAGTAATTTCTCGGATTACTTGTGGAAACCCTTTTCTTCAAGGATTCTAGCACTCGACCTCATGGCATAAATCCTATACACAACTACTAGTACTACTACTACCACTGCTACAAAGTGTAAACAAGGAGTGCTGGTTGTATTTCATTGCTGCCTGAGGTTGAGACTTTTTCTCGAATAGCCAATTATCAATCGAGGAGGCAAGGTAATGACGTCATAAGTTACGTCATTATATTTTGGAAAGACATTCCTCTGAGTTTGCTGGCGATGTCTACACGAAGTCGGTGTTACTCTTATAATTACCAGAATTATGCAACTTTCGTAATACAGAATACAGTAAAAAATTAGGTAGAGATGTAAGATACCCGTGACAAAGTGTCATCTTTGTCAGGTACGTTGATAAAATTTTATTCCGGAAAAACACCGGGACACCGGCTGTGAATCTCATAGCAATTCCTACAGGAACTTTGTTGATGCTAAAGTCCACTTCCACAGTTCAACGATAAAATTACAGTTGTGTAATTCCAGTCATACTGTCTTGCCTACCTGAAAAAGAAGCTTCTCTCACCTTGTTCCTCGTCCATGTCGGGAGCAATATCTTTCTTCTTTTCTGGGAACAAGGCATTCAGGCCATCCACTCTGATGGATTCTGCGACCAATCCAAAATCGCTGGTGTCTCTGGAGGCGTCTTTCATTTCATCTGAAATCAGTAAGTCTTCTATAGCTAAACCCTATAGACTTCACACAAGGCAGTGTTATAGCCCATTTGTTACTAATTGGGGGATTCCCTTTCAGAAATTGTAGTACAATATTTTTGAAAAGTAGGAAAAACAATAAATGTTAAACTGCATATAATATTCGATGACCTTTGGAGGTCGCTATGATTCCTGAGTGGAATGAAATGCTGAGCTCAAGAGTATGAGGGGTCACATGATCACCACGAATTTTCCTCGGAGTACGCTGTGTAATAAAAAAATTTTTTTTAATGTGTATGCATCACTGTCTCTGATTTACTGAGTTTGTGGGTCTCGCAGAGTGCCTGTGGTGGAAAGGGATACTAGAAAAAAAGAGTAAACAGTAACAATAACAGTTTCTAGAATTCATCCGATGTGCGGTGTCTTGTTTTTTCTGCCTCAAACAATTGATACACCCAATTCACCTAAGCTGCATTCTTGTTACGCGATTACCACGGCAATAGCCACAAAGCACACTATTATTGCAATCCTCCTCCATAAGTCCATACCTCTGACAACAGCTGGAGGTCAGCACCTGATACCTGTCATTGACGCTATACAGTATGTTCCCCATCGTAAGGTAACCTCATCGGCAATTTCATGTATAGCCTTGCAAATCTCGGGTTCACATCTCAAAATGAAGTGGATAGTCCCATCTGTAGCAGATTTACTAATAGCAACTTTTTTTTATCCTGACATCAAGGATAGAATTTAGGAAGTGATCTCTTAACTGACGCTTTAACCACATCTTCCTCATCATAGAGATTACAGATAATTATTCTTGGTTTCAATTTCCCAGTCATCTCTGCTTCAGCACCATTACGTATCCTGGTCACTACCTAACCTCTCCTGCTTGCATCATCAAAGTTTATAACACCACCACTCTTTGAGAGCCTTAGTATTAATAACTGGAATATCTTGAACGTCATTGCAACCTCAGTTTTATTCTCAACCATTTATCATGAAGCTTCCGGTGATTTTATTTGTACCAGATGCTTTGCCTTGACCATATGTGCAAAAGTTTTCCTCTCTGTGGTAAGAGCTGCCATTCTTTTCGTTTCAGATCTCAGCATTTTCTGTCGTTGTTTTGCTTCCAAGACGCTTTCCAGTATCTAAGATATATACAGATTGGAATAAAAAATTCTTTACTTCAACTAAAGACCTCAGAATAATATTTCCAATTATAGTGTACAGTAATGATTCGCTTAAGTGTCATAAAAAAATTATAATAACTAAACAAGAGAGAGAAAAAAGCAATGTGCTGCTTTAGCGTTTCGTCTCTCCAGTATAGTAGTATAAGTTGGATAGGGAGTTTCAATATGGCAGTCACAAGCTCGGCAAGGAGATCACCACTCCACGTTATTGACTTAAGAGTTCAATGGACTCTTACCTTTATTGGGAGAAACATTTTCCTCCAGATTTTAGCTCATTTGTTTTAACAGACTGCTGCTCGCAATGCGCAATAAGCAGTGACTGTTTTAGGTTCAATATTTGTGGCACCTGAAACCCACCAAGTTTTTTCCAGTATGTGCACTTCAGGAAAGATCAAATAAAAATTCACAGCCTAGAAGAAAAAATGTATATATACACAACACGAAATTTAAAATGAAAAATAGCAATGCTAAAACTATCGAAATTAAGTACTCAGGATACGCCAATTATGTGATCAACGATGTGAACCTCCCGCCGCCGCACAAAGCAATGCCAATGAAATCACTAAATGATTATGCTGACCTCCTTAATTAAGAACGCTCATGTATTTAAAATATGAAATGTACTGTACTAGGGCTATACCGGTATGGAACTTCGACAAACATCACTTTCCCGTGGGGGGTTAGTGCCGTCAGTGCGCCTTGTGTGGTGCACTGTAGGCATTACTTAAATTTTTGCAGCGTGCCTTCGGCCCCTATCTGCAACCCCTTTCGTTCCATTTACTGTACCTCCTTTCATGTTCTCTTTCTTCCATCTTACTTTGCACCCTCTCCTAACAATTGATTCATAGTGCAACTGCGAGGTTTTCCTCCTGTTACACCTTTAAAACCTTTTACTGACAATTTCCATTTCAGCGCTGAATGACCTTATAGGTCCCAGTGCTTGGCATTTGGCCTAAATTCTACGCTCAATTCAAACGTCACTCTGACAGAGGAGGTGACCAATACCTGACTTCTCTTCAGGAGGGTTATCGTCCCTCGCCACGTCGTCGCGCCTCTTCCAAGCCTCCTTGCTGTTCCCAACGCTCCAGTTGTCCTCAATGGGCAGAAGGTTCTGGATTCTCTCCCAGTTCAGAGCAGCTGTTTCGGCGGATTCTGGCAGTACTGCGAATTCGGTGGGATTTTCACGAGGGTCGAGGAAATAACCGAACGTCATTCTTTGACCTGAAATCGACAACACTTAATTCAGCTTCAGCTGCATAAGCGATAAGTTTCTCTGAAAAAATCTTAAATCTTTCCACTCGCCACACCCACTCCTGGGGAAATCCCGCGGCCTACTGGTGTCATATAAGTCGGCCTCCATGTTTTATTGGAGAACTTAAATACTTTATTCACAAAGAAAAAACTTATGGTATGCCTTTTGAAGATAAATTAGCAAAAGAGAAGTCCGTTTTATCAAGCTTGTGATTCATCATTGCATAATGCAGTAAACTAACAATGGCAAAAGCGAAAAAGGCAGATTTTGACTTAAAATGCCACAACCACTTCCACGGCGCCGTGTTTAGCATCAGCCCCATGGAACGAGTTAAAAGAACCTAAACAACAAAAGACGCTCCTTATCTCGGTAACAGTAAATCTGCGATAGATTTGAGTATGGTTTTCGTATTAAGCATATTTTGGAGACTTGAGAACATGCCTTAACAACTTCCATGCTTGCAATTTGCTTCAATTTTTACCCTCGAATAACCAGCATCAACAAGTCTTAAATGAATAAATCTTGTACAGTTTGTTTTTGAAGCAATTACCTTTGAATAAAATATTTATCTAAGCAATCTGTTGCTGAAGCGAGAATCAGACACTTAGCAGCAGCAATTGTACCTGGTGAACAGGGCGGAGGTTGTGGGGGGGGGCCACCGAAGTCACCTTCAAGAGTACAAATTCAAAGGGTGAAATACTGTGGAATTTACTTCTGAGCGTTGCTTGAAATTTTAAAGAGTAGAAAGGAATGGCGTCTGCCGCACTATTTTGCTTGCAGGAATCAAGAGAACTTTGATTCTTAAACAACAACGGTAACTGGGTTACCCAAACGTCAAATGCTGCTGTTAAGGAAGTTTGTAATTGGTTCCATTCACATTTGGAGTTTGGATAGTTTTCAAATCATAGCTTAAAGGCTGAACGAAGGGGACGAATTGCTGGGCACTCGCTTCGGGTATAACAAAACCTGAACAAAACCATTAACTATTTTGTTGCCGAAGGTAAAGCGACAACTACTGCTTCGATGCTAACGCGGTAGTCTATCACCTGAGACCCCAAAATTCTGAGTTCGTTGCCCCCGCCCCCGCCCCAGCCCTGCTTACCTCACTTTCTTGGTACCAGTATGTAGGAAAATAAGTCTGCTGTTCATTTCTGCCTGTTTCCAGGTCAACGTTACCCTGAAACATGTCTAATTTCAGGGCGTTTTTGCACAGCAATTAAGAAACAGCATATTTGGTTTTGAATGTGTTCTCCAAATTAAGTAATGAAAACTATTATATATCTGAAATAAATTTATTTATTCCTTGCTGAAAACATTTCTAGTAATGATTTTTTTCCAGAAGTTAATTGGGTTTCATGCTTGTTTTACATTTATAGCTAGTGAAATAAAGGAATTATATAAAGATATATTATATATATATATATATATATATATATATATATATATATATATATATATAATATATAATATATATATATATAAATATATATATATATATATATATATATATATATATATATATATATATATATATATATATACTGTAAAAAGATTAATGAATAAACTAACATGTTAGATACAGCTTTTCTGGCTTGAAATAGAACACTTGGTAATTTTCTTGATCATAATCAGAAAAAAAACTTGATGTACCGAATATATATAAAAAATATATATAATTTATTGTATAATGACAAACTGAAAAGTACCTTCTCTTCACAGACAGTGATACAGGTAAATCTATCAATATGAATTTTTCATTGTTAAAAGTGGTATTCATTTGGCACATTATGTCAAACACGTTGCCATGTGCGAACTGTAGCAAAGCATCATTAAAGTATGACATACAGTATATCATTTTAATGGTGCACTAGTCCTCAGTGCCCTCCTCATCACTCCCAATATCTGCATTTGCTTCACAAGAATGCACAACTCTGTTTGCACATTCCCTGGTGCATTGGCATGCATCAGTACAGGGCAGGTTCAAGCCCCTGCAACTGCAACGTTTAGTCATGGTATATTCCATCAATATATTCCATCAGGGTATAATCCATCACCACTTTTGAGCTGGTCCTTTGTCTGTCCAGTAAATGGATAAAGAATCATTAGTCACAGTCCAGCCATGACCACTTGGACTTGGTTCACCAGGTTCAGGTGTTGATGATTGCTCGCAACAAATAAATTTCCAGAATCTAGCAGCAGGCGAAGTAGGAACCACCCAATATTCAGCTTGTGGGGTTCATTGAAAACTTGTAAATTAAATCCTCTTCTGATGTCAACATTCAGCAATCCTGGGCCATGTCTCTGACTTCGAGAGATAGGTATAAAACATCTAAGTAGGTCATTTGTTGCTGTTACTTGCTGCTTGCCACTGTTACCTGATGGATCTGGTGGAGGTTCACAAGTGTGGACTCTGCGTTGTATGAGGATGCCATTTGTACAGTGTTGCTGCCACTGAGAGTTTGCTCATTGAGGTCATTATTGTCCCAGCAGAAAATTGTGAACACATTTGGCAGGATATTACTTGGCAATAATACTCCGCCTTTCTCTTTTTTTTTTTTTTTTTTATCTATTTTTGGGCCAGAGCAGATTCTAACTCAAGCAACTCATTGTGAGAAATTGTGTCCAAATCTGTTTAAAATGGTCACAAGCTGGGAGCTTCCAGTCAGATTTTTTATGGTCATGCTTAATGAGACATGTTTTGGTATTTTGACTCTCCCTTTGGACACGTTGTATATGAGATCCTGTCCAACAGCCATGACTCTTCTGTGTAAATCTGGTTCCACAGTCTCCATTTCACCCCCACCAAACTCGTCTGGAGACATCATCCAAACAAGGAAGTTGTAAACCTGTTCTGGCAAATGAGCTTTATCTAAGGTCACATCAACTGAAGAAACATCTGTCATTAGATTTTTCTACTTCTTTAGTTCACCTCTAAGATGCTTTGCCACATGGTAGAGATCTGCCCTGGTAATAGGACTAGGGTCAGTTTTGGTTTCATTTTCAGAATACTCAGAGTCAAAGTCAGGCCTTATGGTATCAGCAAGTCGTAAACCTGCTTCAACAATTTGCCCTTTAGGAATTCCTGATAAAAACAAAATCTTTGATTCATTCTTTTTGCGAGGTTGCCGAAATGAAAGTTGTTTTCCAAATGTTTTAAGCAAGCGGTTCTTGAGTTTGTACGATTTGTAATTTGGAGCTTTTTGCCATGTGCTGCTAGGTGAGTATTGAAATGTTCTAAAAGAATGCTCAATGATATTGTTTTGTGCCCACTAAGCACGTCTCTTTTGACCTCTTTTTACAACTGAGGTGTATGCTTCTTCATACGGATCCTTTGCCTTTGATACTTCACATTTTTTAAGAGCATCTAATGATCTCTTCTTGGTGTACCAAACATAGCAACTATGATGGTAGCATACTTCAGTTGCAATTGGATCACTGTCAGAAAGTTCACGCACTATACGCTCATCTTCTCGCAATCTTGTAGCCTGGACGATTCTATTGCCAGCTTCAAAAGTCATGCACTGAACTAGGGGCAGAATGTTCTTTTTGGCTTTATCATACTTTCTAGTCTGGCAGATCACACAGAGTTTGGACAGGGAGCTGGCCTTGGAATGGTGGTACCGTTTGAATGGTTGTAGGTCTTCATTGTCAGCACGTTCAACAAAGTTCTCATCCCTTTGTCTTTTGAGCCTTGCTATGTGATCTCGATTTGTGTAGGCCTGATAGCAGGTCCGATGGTAGACGCCTAATGGTCCAGTGCACAATATGTCCTTCAAACATTTATAGAGTTGTTCATTTCTTTCCCTGGCTGCATTGTAGAATGCATGCCAGCTGACTATGGAGAACGGAGTCAATTTACCAGTTGTACCCTCTTTATGACAAAGACACTTTGAAAGTCTACTTGAGAATTAGTAGGAGTAATTACGGGAGGATGCATATCAAAAGAAGCCATTCTAATCATGCATATTCTACTACTGTAGCTTCTACAATACTCTGCATTTACTGTGGATTCTTCACCATCACCAGAAGACTACTGCCTACAAAGAGAAAGGAAAGATAAATTTTAAGGTGAAACCTTTTAAGCACCCATGGCCCTTTTTGCGGTCAATAATGGAATGAACTTTTCCAGTTAAAATCTTATCAAAATATTCCTAATATACCTACTTGGGTGTGTAAAAAGTTTGAAGTAAAACTAGTAAAACCAAAAATTGTGTAACATTATTACTATATTTCATATTGTTTCCATGTCAAAACTATTAGAATTAGAACATTGTTAATTGCATTTGAAAGATCTTAGAATTTTGAATAATATACGGTTATCAGATATCAATATTTTAAAGAAAGGCTATGAAAAAGTAAAATTAAGATAAAAATACTGATTTTATCATAAATTGTGTCAATATTATTATTGAAGAAATTATTTTTGCCAAATTCAGAATTTAATGAAGATTTGTAGAAAATTTAAAGACCTTCACAATAATAGTGAAATCATTCAAATATTAGTCATAGGCACTGTACAACCCAAAAATTATCTTTAAATCAGGAGAAAAGTATGTGTATAGGGTAGGTGTCAAAATCATGAAATTAGACATATTTCAGGGTAACTGCAGACCTGGAAACAGGCGGAAATGGATAGTAGACATTTTCCTATAGTTTGATACCAAAAAAGTGAGCTAAACGGAGGGGGGGCAACGAACTCGAAATTTAACCCCCTTATTGGAAATCATGTGATGGACTAATTACATGCCTCAACACTCCAGTGAGGCTTTTTCATTTCAATTCATCACACAAGATCTTTACAGTTAGCAATAAACTTAAATTTCGTGAAGATGTTTTTCTGACATTTCACCCTCCAGACACGAACTGATCCAACATTTAGATCGATATCCCGTTTGCTGAGGCGCCTTTGTTTGAACAAATTGCAGTTAACGACATTTATCACTTTTTTCACATTGTTAAATTTAAAACATTTTACGGTCCCTCCACACAATTCTTAGTCCTTCTAACTTCAAAAAGACAAATTTCATATAACGTCTTTTCAGTTATCAGTCCCCTTATGAAAGAGAGCACAGTACCAAAACAAGTCTCCGAACTTCACCTTCATTACAAAAACTCCCCAACGCTCTCGATATCCTCTGATACCTCTCATTGCTTTTCGACTACAGGATCAGTCAGCAGCAGCAGCAGCAGCTATGCTATGCTAGTCGTTAAAACCTTCAACACAAATCGTTAAATGGAAACATTTATTTACCACATCACATAAACCTGACTTGCCAAACAACCTTCAGATTTGAGTTACCTTATGATGGCCGAATCGATGCTTCGTTGCTGAAAAGCAATTCGTTGTCTAAAACCGAAGTGACGAATAAAACGCTATGTTGACTTCTACAGTATACTGAAGTGTTTCGTCCGAGTAATGACACCAGAGAAATAGAAATAAACTAAAAACAATCGTCACTGTCCTGACACAGGAGGAGGAAGGAATGACGGCGGGTGAGATCAGCCAACCTCTTAAATAGCAGTCTCGTGACCCGAAGGGTCCGATCGCAGGTTCCAGTCTGAAAATAGCTGTTTTTTATTCTAGACTGGAAACACCTGCTGTACTCTCTCTCTCTCTCTCTCTCTCTCTCTCTCTCTCTGTGTGTGTGTGTGTGTGTGTGTGTGTGTGTGTACATTTTCTTGATGGGACAGTTTCTACTAGACAGTGACAGCAATTAACATGACACTTCTTTGGAAATGACCAACTTCCATTTGCTGTTACGTCATTGGCAGTAACAGCAATTTAGTCGAATTTTATCGTTATGAATACTTCTATTAGTATTAGTGTTAACATTATGGTTTAGATCATAGCTAAGGAATTTGCCCAACAGGCTCCCATAGAAGAGTAAAGGAAGTGCGTACATTTTTTAACTCGCTAAAGAATGCGAGTTTATACTTTTAATCAGGAGAGATGCCCTATTCCCGGATTATAGTGAAACCGACCGGGTCAGCGCGTGTAGGCCAAAAAGCTCACTCACCTTATCCCCGGCTTGTGTGCTGCACATGGATGCAATCAAAGTCTCGGCAAAACCTTAAACCCCTTGGTTACATTTCATCGGTAGGTACTGTGCAGGCTATAACTACTGCACATATTTTTAAACCATGGAGACATTGAACCAGCACATGAATAATTAGACAAACCCTATATGAAAATTTACTTTTCATTTTTTTTTCATATTCATTATAAAGACAGAGAAGACAATATGTAAATTGCACTAGAAAACAAGCAATACACGTTTTCATTCAATAAGCAGCGTGTAGAATGTGATGGAAAAAATATGAAGGGTTTGTTGATATGGGCACAGAATGAGATAATGATAGCATTCCCTTGGCTAGAGAGGCTCTTGTACTTATGGTAGCTGCGGTAAATGGTAGCTGGAGATTGCCTGTTGGATATTTCTTGACTGCAGGTCTTGGTTCTTTCTTTTGAACAAGTAAATTTGATTCAGCACTGTTTAAGTAGGCTTCATTCAGCTGGGGTTACTAACATATCATTGACATTTGATGGTCTGTCAACCAATGATTAAAAAAATTAGGATGCTGTTTAGACCGTGATAATTCAAAAGCTTCATTCCCACATCCAAAAACTCGTCAACCAGTCTGCATCTTCTTTGATCCCTGTCATATGTTGAAGCTGGTAAGAAACTCGTTTGGTGAGAGGAAACCTTTTGTTGATGGAGAAAACAACTCATTTAAATGGATTTATGTAGAAAGATTGCACAATATGCAGGCTAATGAAGGTTTGCATCTAGGGAGCAAACTTAGATACGCACGTATAGATTGGTCAAAGAAAAAAATGAATGTTCAAGTAGCAGCTCAACTATTCAGTGAGTCAGTTGCAAAATTCCTTGCAATTTTATTTTGATGACCTCAGAGAATTTCTGAGGTTTCGATCTTGGCAACAATTTTCATCACAATTTTTCTATTTGAGTTTAATTGCCGAGAAATTTTTGATAATTTAGTTTGATTTCCAGAAAAAAAAGAAAACAATTAAAATTTTTTTTGAGGACATAGAATGAGCCAATAATGGGGTTACATAGAAAAACTGGTTTTTTCAGTCAAGTTTAATTACCAGAAGCATGGGGGCAACAATGAAAAATTTTGAGGGGGAGGACGCAAGTCAGAACAATGCCTTCAGTCTGTCAGTCAGTTTTCTGCGGCATACAGAAGGATTTTGGTGCATAATGATAGTATGATATACTCCGTGGAAACTGCATACCATTAGCATCATTTCGTATACCTGACAACATGTAGTAGTTCTAAAATGGGACATAATTAGGCAACCCTTCAGTTCTAGCTATAAATTCTTCTGTGGCTGAGATCAACATTTTGAATCATGACAATTTTGAAATTTTACCAGATGTTGATAGTGAGGAGAACACACATATTCCTAGCACTCATCATCTGCCACCATGTTCAAATAGTGTCGCCTGTACAATATTGCTGGATTTGTTGTGCACAAACTAAAAAAAAATCTGTAGCGTGAAACATGTATACTGTAGATGCCTTATTGACTATTTCTGTCGTGTCTTTCTTGCTGTATTTTTAAATGTGTTCTTTTTTTCTGTATGTTGTGTTAATAAAATATTTTGTAAATAGATTCCATTGTTAATATAGAATTTTAATTTCCTTATGATAAAAAGATAATAAAGAAAGTGAGTGTTTTGAAAGGTGAGGCTGAGACGGTCATGAGGCGACCAAAGGATTTGGTCCTTTCTGCCCTACACGGAGGATGTGTCCGAGCGTCCCGGTCGCTTCACCGATTATAGTATGGGGAAACTGCCCTGTGACATGGCATGGTCTCTTCCCGATTCAACCTCCTTGACTGAGGTGTGCTTTTTTTTTTTCTGCTGCAGCCACTACAACACTCTGACTACGAAAGGTTGAGACTCGAAGTCGATTAGCACCTCTGCCATATTTGCGTAATGCCATTCAAACTTTTCAGGGAAAAGGTGAAAACCTGGCAGATTTGGCATTTTTTCAGCCTCTCTCATTTCCTCGTGCACAGGTGATTCAGTGAAGTGACTGCGGGTTGCAGTAAATGGGGGATTGTCTGTCGCCTCCTCCATTCGGGACAGCACAAAAGCAAAACACAAAGATCAAAACACTATTGGACTCTCCTGCTGTACGTTTTATTTTCGTATGGCTCAATACAAAATTCAATATATAAATATATATATATATATATATATATATATATATATATATATATATATATATATATATATATATTGAAGTTAATATAATATATTATTATATATATATATATATAGATACTATATATTTTGTTAAGACTTTGTTCACAGATCTATATTTTTGTTCTATACTTCTATTTCCCTTTTAGGCATTCTCAGGAATATGGAAGCTTGCATAGGAGGGCAAATATGTCCAAATAGCATATATATATATATATATATATATATATATATATATATATATATATATATATATATATATATATATATACATATATACAGTACATAATATATATATATATATATATATATATATATATATATATATATATATATATATATATACACACACTTTTAGAGCATAGTGTTTCTCATACAATTTTCGTTAAAAGTAATTAGTAGGTGTGAATACACTGTTGAGATTTACCATGCATGTAAAAGTTTGGCTGTTGATATAGGGTGATTCTTAAGATCACTGGGGTCATATCTAGGGAAGGGGCCAAGGTCACATTCCATTAGGGGGGTCGGAGGGAGCCCCCCTTTTTCACCATGGGTTAGCTTTTATAATTTCGTTAGTTTTTTTCGGTAGAAGGCTGATTTTGGGCTCAAATGACCGAGAATATTGTTTATTATGTCTTAACACAAAGTAATTTTGATCTCTGGGGGACCTCTAATCAATAAAACACAAAATTTACCTTCAAAAGCATATAAATGTGATTTTTATATATACTGTACATATAATGCAAAATATAGATTTATTATACAGAATTTAATAGCCTAAGCAGACATATTCTTGGGAATGATACCCTGATTTACACACAGAAAACAGATATAATATAATATATCAAGAAAAATAAATATAATTCTCCTTTATGTATGATTAAAATAAAAAAAAAAAACATAACATTTTTGTAAGGCGGACACCGAATACAGTAGACACATTCTTGGGAATGATACGCTGATTTAAACAGAAAACAGATCATAATATGTCATGAAAAATAATGATAATTTTCCTTTATGTATGATTGAAATAAAAACAAAATTACCAATTTTCCAAGGCAGACATCGAATACAGAACAAACATGAAGGTGTCTATAAGTATTTTGCTGCATATAGTACTTATTTTTACCATGAAGGAAACCATTCTGTAATCTCCACTAGCATGCACATTTGCATAAATCTGTGCATTTAAGATGCACTTTTACACATGAACACATATGAGAACAAACTTTACGGCAAATACACTTCACAAGTTCTTCCAGCCATATAAACAGGGGTCAGGTTCTTCCATTTTTGGGTCATGGACCGTACCCCAAACACTTCCCTGATACACTGCTCGAAGACAGTGCTGCGGGAGAGCATTTTGAGTTGGAGGACTGTACTCAACGTTTTGAATTCTTTCACAAAACATAATGCGGCGGAAGTCATTGATATAGGTCCAGATTTTCCTCTATAAATTCTAACAAAAACTTCTCAAGTTCCTTGAAAATAGCCGAATCCTCACTGAATGTCTGGAAGGGTTGTTGCACAAGATCACAGAAAACTACGGTCAGTTCTGGTGAAGATCTTTTCCATGCCTTAAAACAAATTGCTTTTGCTCTTCCTTCCTTTGAAAGCAGAAGTTGTGTCACATCCTGTGATTGTGACAAGCAGAGGGAGTGCAATTGATCGGGTAGGACCCAGTGCATTTGTCATTGAGCCAATATCTAGAATTCTTCTCTTTTTCCCACTTCCATAAAGAACATGAATTTGGCAGTCTTCGTTGATTCCATGGAATCGACCACAGTGGCCAATTAAGATTACCACAACATCAGAATCTGACGTCTTTACAATAATAGAGGTGCATGAAGACTTCAGTGCATGGAGAATAAGTACTACAATTCTGGTGTCAGCTTCTTCCTGTCTGAATTCACCATCCATTTCTTCCCCAGGGCCAATATGGCGCACTGTATAGTTGTCAACATCAGTTATGTAAACATCTCCCATGCCACTATCTCCTTGCACCACAGTTTCTGTAGGAAAGCGAAACAGCTCCGTCTTGTTCTTACTGTCCCGTAAAAACTCACCCCAGTTCTTAGGGATCAGAGTTGGGAGAAACTTGACCCCTTACCTCTGTCACTGCGAATTTGTTCCTTGATTGAATGTTTCCGGTAACAGTCCCAAACAACATCCACTCGGCAAGCTTTGCGCAATTCCATTTGAATGATTTTGAGCATTTGGTTTAAACCATAATCCTGGAAGGTGTGAATTCCACGAGGAGTGAAAGAATGAATGAGGGCCCCTCCCTCCATCACGAATAACTGCATCATACCGATACAAAGAATTGGAGTCGTTTTCATCATCACATAATTCATTAAGGATGCAGTCCTCGATGGCTGACTTATTTGAGTGGTATATTTTCTCCTCGCTGTAGGCCATTGAAGGTGGAATAAGGCGGTCAAGACGGTCCCTTCGGATCTCCCTTCTACAGTTCTTATGCCACTTTGCTTGATTTTGAACTAACTCTTCAACAGTTGGGTCAGTTGTTTTGTTTAACGGATACCCAGCATCCCGAAAAGTATCAACCATTGCTACAAAATCTGCATAGGTCTCATGTTTGTCGACCAAACCTTTGTTTCCTGAGGGACAGACCAAGTCCTCCTGGTTACCTCTTGACATATTATACATTTCGACCAGTCCATTATGTAGACAAAGAAAAAAAATCACTGTAATATTATGAAAAGGGATTGAAAGTCCTAATGACATCTCCTATATTCGCTGTAGGCTATTATATACATCAGAGGTTCCCAACATTTTCGCTACCAAGGATCCCTTTCATTTAAATGGGTTTCCCTACGGACCGCCTGTATGTAACTATAATATCTTTTTCTCTCATTGTGCTTATTCTCGTGTGTATATAAATACATACACATATATTTGTGTGTGTGTGTGTGTGTACGTGTGTGTGTGTGTATAATGGAAGTTGATATGAAAAGAAAAAGCATGATGAAGGAAAATGATATATGAAATTTTCAATTTGATCTACGGACCCCAGGTTGGGAGCCACTTGTATACATTATTGAACACAAAAGAGTAAAATACCTTCTCGTCACCTTATTCTGAGACATTTGAGCCCAAAATCAGCACTCTACGCCAAAAAATAGTGGAATTACGAAGGCTACCCCATACTGAAAAAGGGGGCGCTCCCCCCACCCCCCTAATGGAATGTGACCTTGGCCCCTCCCCTAGATATGACCCAAGTGGTCTTAAGAATCACCCTATATCAACAGCCAAACTTTTACAAGCATGGTAAATCTCAATGAAAAATACTTAATAATTCACACCTACTAAATTGCTTTAGTGGCATCAATAAGTTTCTTGCAGGTATACTTCATACCGACCAAGGTCTACGATTCCCATTCGTCAGCTTCTGGTGAATAATACGCAGACTTACTTCTTCCATTTATTGATTTTTGTCGCGACAGCTGTTTCTCCTTGATGGCATCATCAAGCGACTACTGACTTACAATCTGGCCTTTCAGCCTATTTATATCATCGTGTGGGGAGAATGGCCTTGAGGTCTGGGTACTGGCTGGTCAAGGGATTAAAAGCTTAACCATTTCAGGGCGTTGTTTAAGGGTACAAAGAACATGTATGACAACAAAAGTGAGTTTATGCATGTGGTTAAATAAATATTCAAAATATAATACCATGTGCTAGTGTTTCCTTAAATAGGTGTTTAATATTTTAGTCAAATCTTACATGTTAGTTTGCAAATACAGAAAATAAGGTACAGAAATAAATAATATTTTATAGTGTATGTAAAGGTACAAATAAGCAAATGTCTGTTTATACAGAAATGTGTAAAATATTAAATTTCAGTGTATATGTTGTATAAAAAAACATACAACTTTGTTTTTTTTACTCACCCCGAGATCCGAACCCCGAGATCCGATTGGCAAGTGCGTCCTTCACCAGTCGGCCTTGACAAAAACTTCTCCTGTGGCAACTGGACAGAATCTCTCTCTCTCTCTCTCTCTCTCTCTCTCTCTCTCTCTCTTCTCTCTCTCTCTCTCTAAATTCTATATAAATCTTTTCAGCTAACATGTGTGAAAATAAATCCCCTTGACAAAAATGAAGTTTGTTCTACAAGAAAACTAACATAAACAGGCTAATTATGATAACCAGTCATAATGAAAGAAAAAGATACAAGCAAATAAACGACTTCCCAAAAGCATTACACCATTTTAACACTAATGGGACTATCTCCCGTCTCTACACTGTCACTGCAAAAGTCCCTTTATTTTCAAGTCCATCGTCAATTGGTTAGTTTCCCACAACAGCCAAATTCTAAGAAGCTCACACATGCGCCCATATTTGCCATACCTGGCACACATGTATCATTCAAGCCCATAGATGTGAAACATCTGTGCAAGAAAAGTATCTCCTATTAACCCTGGGCACACTATGTTTTCACACCATCAAAATACATGAGAATAAAATAATGCAATCAATGATACAAAATAAAAATAGAAAATAATGCGATCAAAGTTTATCTTCAAGACTCCATTCAGGCAAGAGTTCGAACCCAAGCGTCCTGGCTATGTCACAGTTCAAGGCAGAATAAAATATTATTCCACAAAAGGTCTAAGCTTGAGGCACACACAGGTATGTACAAACGAACCCACATGCCTCAATGCCCCACCTATAAACCAGTTAAAACTAGAAATTCCTTCTAGAATGTTCCAAAGAGGAATGAGGGCGTATATCTGTTCTCATGGCCTGTTGCTAGGCGACCTCACCCCACCTCAGGTTAACAAACTCTGATTACCTGCCTGCTGATGGGTCACCACTAATCACTTGAGTAAACACATTTTCTAGCACTGAACATCACACTGCTTTCGCAACTAGCAGGAATGTCATGACATCATAAAACGTGTGCGTCCAAATACTCTACGGTGATTAATGGCTAGAGGTTCGTGTTGGGCGGGACCTCAGCGGCTTGAGCAAGCATGTTACTTGGCCTTTGCTGGGCGCTCTCATATCCTCTAAGGGGTGCAATGTGCCCAGTGGTTCTGGGCATGCTGTCTGGTCCCTGTTGGCTCGTACATTTCTTCTCCTGCTGGAGGTGAGTATATGATCTGACTCTTGTTGAATATTCAGGGTTGGTTTCTGGATAGCAATGCTTACTGCTTCGGTTATTAAGAGGCGACCATAGTTATCTTCTCTGTGTACGACCTGGGTGCCTTCTATCAGCTCTTATAGAGATGGCTTCATGTCATGAACATCTACAGTATATAATGTTGATGAATGACTCCTTGATTTCTATGAGCCATCATATGTCTCCGAAGGGTAGTTGTTTTGCGCCTGATGTAGTTTGGCTGTGAGATTTACACATCTTCTCTGGACATGTGAATTTGTAAACTACGTTCGTGCACATCTCCTTTGGTCCCACCGCCGTGGTGCTATTCTTCATTATTAGGGCTGCTACAAGGTTAGGCTTACTATATGTTCTGAGGCTCATTTTGCGGTAAGAGGCTTTTGGGGTTACACCTCTGTTTACTATCCCACGTAGTGCGCAGCAATCCTTCTTGTATGCAGACCCATAATGTAGACGAAGGTAAACGATCAGACTCTCCTTTCTTGCCGTCATGTTGGGTTGGTAAAATTCATCCATTTTCCTTTTTTATTGTACTTTCAATGATTTGCTTTGCATAGCCGTTGTTTTTCAACAATTGGAAAATTCAGTCACGTTTGTTATGGATCTCTCTCCACGATGTGCTGCGTGTGAAGGCTCTGTTGGCATACACACTCAGTTGACTTTTTATATGCGTCTGGGCATTCTCCTTGTGCGTTCAAACAACAGCCAGTGTTCGTTGCTTTTGTATACACAGTTGTTTTGAATTGTCCTTCTTGTTGTTTGACCAGGACATCAAGAAACGGTAAAGTCTTCTGCTGGCTGTGCTTTATGGTGAAACTGAGCATTGATTTTCCAGCAGCAGGAATGCGCAAGCCAACAGGGACCAGAGAGAAACCCCAAACCACCGGGCACATTGTGCCCCTTAGAGAACACGACAGAGCCCAGCGAAGGCCAAGTAACCCGCTTGTTTAAGTCGCTGAGACTCCACCCAACATGAATTTCCAGCCGTGAATCAGTGTAGAGCATTTGGACATATACATACACACAAATTTAATATTATACACATTTATGTATAAACAGAAATTTTTTTATTTGTACCTTTACATGCACTATTAAATATCATTTATTTTTGTATCTTGTTTTCTGTATTTGCAAACTAACAAGTAAGATTTAACTAAATTTTAAACATATATTTAAGGAAACACTACCACATTGTATTATATTTTGAATATTTATTTAACCACACGTTTAAACTTTCACTTTTGTTGTCGTATATGTTCTTTGTACCCGAAAGAATGCACTGAAATGGTTAAGCTTTTAATCCCTTGAGCAACCAGTACCCAGACGATGATATAAATAGGCTGAAAGACCAGGTTGTAAGTCAGTAGTCGCATGATAATGTCATAACAGGCGAAACAGCTGTCGCGACAAAAATCAATAAATGGAAGAAGGAAGTCTGCATATTTTTCACCAGAAATTGATGAACGAGAATCGTGGACCTTGGTCGGTATGAAGATACCTGCAAGAAACTTATTGATGCCACTAAAGCAATAACTTAATATATATATATATATATATATATATATATATATATATATATATATATATATAAATATAAATATATAAACTTTATCACTTACACAATTATCTGTGCAATTAATACAGTAACTGACAGGACTTCATTGAAACTGGGTGCTATCTAGCAGAGACATTTATTCAATAAAAGTTACAAGCTTTCCAGGACTAACAGTCCTCACCGTCAAGTATCTGTCGAATGACCAGACACATGGTCCAGCTGTATTTATATGTGTGTGGGGGAGTGGATTAAAGCGATTATCCTCCGTCCCCTGTGTGGCACCGCCATCGTGACCTCGGCTTTTCTCTGCCCACAGTTCTTTCCAGGTGTGAATTTTCCATGTGGTTTCTTGTGTTTTTGCATTTCTTTTCCATTGTAGAGTATGAGTTTTTTCTTGGTAAGCTGCCTTCAAATCCGTTTCCAATGTTGCCTGCCATTACACTGTTTGTGCATGTTATGAAGGCATTCTCTACAGTCAGCCTGGCCATGCTGTTTGTGTTCCTGTACAAAAAATTAATATTTTCCCAGTCTATTTTGTGGTCTTTTTCCCAACAGTGTTTGGCAACTGCTGAAGTCTGATTATAGTGCCTTATGTTTTGTAAATGTTGTTTGCCTCGCTCTTTGCAAGGATTTGCCACTTTCGCCGAAGTAACACTCTTCACAGTATGGACACGCTGCCATGTATACCCACCTCTTACCTCTTCCCCTTCTGCCAACTTTTTGTTTCTATTTCATTCCTAATAGTGTTTTTGTGACTGCCTATCAATTTGAAATTAGTCCTGGAAAGCTTGTAACTTTTATTAAATAAATATCTCTGCTAGATACCATCCAGTTTCAGTGAGGTCCTGTCAGCAATATATACATATGTATGTATGCATGTATATAAATAAATATATATATATATATATATATATATTATATAGGTGTATATATATATATATATATATATATATATATATATATATATATATATATTATATATGTGTATATATATATATATATATATATATATATATATATATATATATATATATATATATATATATATATATATATATATATATATATATATTTTCATGATGTATATAATATGTAATATTTATGTGGCCTTGTAATATTTCATTTATTATGAATTATGTGTAATGATAATGATTGTTGAAATAGGCTATCGTATGTAGTTTAGTATCAGATCTCCAAAGCTAGTGATTTAAGTAAATTAACAACATAATTTAAAATTAATAATTTCTTTCCTGATAAAGTGTAGTATAAGGAACACGTGTGCCCAAGCAAAGGTTTGTTTCACATGAACTGTCATTGCAAAAGATAACGTGCTGACAGGCCGGGAATAACAACTGCCATCAGTTTGATCATGTTTTGTAAGATTTCATGGCTCTGGTCATGTTTGCAATTTTGCGAGACGAACAAGTATTGTCCTGATTGCGTTCAATTACGTCATCTTCCTTCCAGAAGAAATTTTGTATCTCACACCCAAAATGCCTTAATGAAGTCATATGACTTGAATTTCTACTGGAATCCTCAGATTAATTTTTCATTCTTATTTCTGAGACCGATCAGTTTGGTTCCCTCTCTCTCTCTCTCTCTCTCTCTCTCTCTCTCTCTCTCTCTCTCTCTCTCTCTTCTCGTTCTTAAAAAGAGAGTCTCTCTCTGTATCTCATTTTTAAGATAATACATCTGTGGTCACTGGTATTAAATATAGCTTTTGAGATCTGAGTATAGGGAAAGTGTATACATTTGGAAGGCGCCATATAAAAAGTGTGTTTTGTGAAACTAAAGCAGCAGCTGCAAAGGGATTTTACAAAGGTTTTCACAAGCTTGTGTAAGGTAAAGTGAGTTTTACTTATTATTACCATGGTATATTTAGGTGTATTAAGAAATTTTTGCCTTGACAAATTTATTATTGATAAATCTTTTGTGTATTTTTGTGTTCTTGTGTTTGCAATCTCTTGATTTTTGTTAGTGATTTAACATTTATTTACTTAGCATTTTAAATATTTCTTAATAATTTAATCAGTCTGCCTCCGGCAACCGCAGGGGAAAGACGTGTTCTCATGACTGCCTAGTATCCGAGGAAAGTAGCCCGTGAGGTTTTTCAAAATCTTTCCTCGATTCTAGGTCTTCGGCATCGTTCTGGCCTCTTATTTCAGTGCCAGCATAGCTAGGCTTATGTGTCACCCTTCTTTGTGGCAAAACTTCAAGAAAGTAGTAAATAACATGATTCAAAATGAAGATTAAGATACAAGACAATAGTCCTAAACCGCATGACGAGCCAAGTAGACGGCTCAAGTTATGGCAGTGTATAGGCGCCATCCAGGCTAGAGTCCAAAGAGTAATCCACGCCAACAC
This sequence comes from Macrobrachium rosenbergii, assembly GCF_040412425.1. Taxonomy (NCBI): domain Eukaryota; kingdom Metazoa; phylum Arthropoda; class Malacostraca; order Decapoda; family Palaemonidae; genus Macrobrachium; species Macrobrachium rosenbergii. The sequence goes on from NC_089796.1 coordinate 47,839,340, forward strand.
AGCATTCTTTGTCAATGTTCACGAAGATGACTCAGAAAAGATTCTTAATTCAGAGAACAGGACAGTTTTGCAAATGAAGAGTTTGAGGTAATAGACCCCAGAATATAATTCCATGAAAACTATAGTAGCAAAATACCTAGACGCTACAACGGCAGAATACGGAGAAGACGACCTTAAAGACAGTATCGAGAGGAAAAACGAATGGGCTGCAGTGGATGAGGTGATAAAAATCCAAAACAATTCCCACACCATGAAAATAAAGTTTGAAACACCGAAGATGGCAAAGAGAGCCATAGAAAGAGGATTATTTGTAGCCTACCAATACATTCCAAGTGAACACATTGAAGAGGATATATTTGTCAATTTGTCATTTTGCTACAGATGCTACTCTTATGAGCATCTGCTCAAGGAATGCCCTAAAGATAATAACTATAAAATATGCTCTGAATGTTCATCACATGATCATACATACAGAGAATGTAAAGAAAAACGAGAAAATGTGTTAACTGCAATCAACAACATAGAACTTTAGCATGAAATGCCCACTGAGAAAGGCCCTAATAAAAAGAAAAATTCAAGAGATCAAAGCAAACAGAAATGCAACATCCACTACAAGCAACCGTACAAGTTACGCCAAAGTTACAGCCACTAATACAGGAAATTGCCAGGCTAATGCAAACAACATCCAAAATAATATAAGTAGAATACAAGAAGAGACAAGAATCACGATAATAACAAATTTAGCAATAAAACTGGGGCTGCGCCAAGAAGGATTCTACCCCTCAGTAATAAACAGCATATTAGCAGATAACAATTTACCTACAATACACTTCTCTAAAGAAACAATAAACATGATAGCAAGCACCATGGAAAGGAATAAAAGACAAGAAAACCATACAAGCAAAGCAGAAGATTTACAAGCAACTCAGGATATACAACAAGATATGCAAGACTGCACACAATATGAAGAAAACACAGCAGAGAGCTCAGAAGACGACTCATCAGAAGACTTTACACTCGGAATTGAGCCCAGTTCGGACTCGAACTCACCAATCCATCCTTCAGGACGCATAAGTAATTTGCAAGAAACGCAGCATCAATTAACAGAAGACATACAAGCCTCACTACCAAGCTTCTCAGGTTTTTCCAACTCTCCCATCTTACAAAATCCACAGGGATCAACTTCAGCATCAAAAAGTACTACGCCAGTAATAATAACACCAGAAAACGGAAAAGTGAAAGAAAAAGAACAAAATTACTAGACCACTGTAACTCGAATGGACCCAACTCTACGAAGAATTAAAATAATTCAGCACAACGTCAAATCCTGGAAAACAAAGAAATTTGAATTATACAATATATATAGAGAAGAAGACCTGACATAATATTAATCAATGAACATGGTATGAAACGAAATGAAACTCTGAAAATGTTTGGATATAATACATATACGCAAAACTTTGCTGATGAACCCTTTGCAGGAATTGCAATAGCAATCAAGAGTAATATTAGACATAAGATAATAGACGATTTCCAAGACGACTTTTTAGCAGTCCAAATTCAAACTAACAAAGGACCAATAGTGATCGCCACGGCTTATAAGCCGCCAAGAAGACATTATTTCCCACTTCCGGATGTCATGAAGTTAATGAACAGGAGAGAACCAACCTACCTCATTGCCGATCTAAATGCCAGACACCAAATATTTGGATATAGGCAATCTAATTACACAGGACAAGAAATAGTCAGATTAATAAATAAAAAGTATATCATACACTTAGGACCTGATTTCCATACCTTTGTAGCAAATAACAGAAAAGGAAAGCCAGATATAATATTGGGAAATAATAAAATTCACCTCAATATTGCCATTACAAGAGGACCAGCAACCTCCTCCGATCATATACCAATGGTAATTACACTGTCAACCAATCCAATAATGATTCCATCCTTAGAAATACCACATATAAAAAGAGCAAGTTGGGAAAGCTTCAAAAATGAAATAGAAGAAAAAATAAGTAGACAACTAACAATAAATTCAAATGAAATGGAAATAACAAAAGAAATAGTAGATGGCGAGCTTGAAGAATGGTACAAAAATATAGAGGAAGCAATAAAAATCATATACCCATAACTAAATACACCACACTTCCACATCCTATTAGTAGTGATAAGTTGAAATTGATACAATGGCACTACAACAACATCCAAAACACAGTACTTATAACAGGGTGGAACAACATATTAATGAGAAGATATGTGTCATTACAAGAACAGTTAGTACAAGAAAACTCAAGATTATATCATCAAAATTGGGAAGACCTAATAAAAAACACAGAAATACAGTACAATAACCCAAAGCAATTTTGGAACTCCGTTGCAAGACTGATGGGAAGCAAAACTAATACTTCGCCATACATAAAGCATGGGAATGAGAAAATATATGATGACAAAGAGAAGGAAGTACTGCACAAGGCCTACTGGCAGGAAATATTCCAGATAACACAGAAGGATAACCAAAATTTCGACAACCAACATGAGACAATAGTCAATGAATTCATTGAACAACATAGAAACAGAGCAAATCCGCATCATGCAGCTGATATTAGCAGACTCAATGAAGACTGCCCATTAACAAGGAAAATAGAGTTATGGGAAATCAAAATAATAATTAAAAATTTTAAACACAAAGCACCAGGAAATAGTGGAATTAACAAGGTCATAATTCAAAATTTACCAGACATTGCACTCGAAAAATTAAGAGAAATATACAACTGGGCCCTCTCAATGGGATATTTTCCAATTATATTCAAGAATGCAATAATGATTTTGATACCCAAACCAGGAAAAGATACTAGTCAGGTAGAGAAGTATAGACCAATATCATTACTAGAAGTACCTGGCAAAATATTTGAAAAAATAATTAACAACAGATTAGTGTTGTTCCTAGAAGGTAATCAGCAACACAATAATAATCAATATGGATTTAGAAAAGGAAGAGGGACCCAGATTGCAATAGCAACAATATATGAGAGTATTGCACTATCACAAAGAAGAAGGTACCTATGTAACCTAGTATGTAGAGATATAACAAAGGCATTTGACAAAGTATGGATACAAGGACTTCCAGTACAAAATATTACATCTCAACCTTCCAGACATTTTTGAGAAAATACTATGCAACTTCATCAAAGATCGAACAGCAGCAATCAAGTCACAAAATTACATAGGGAATCCATTCCCGTTACAAAGTGGAGTCCCACAAGGATCTGTACTCAGTCCAACACTATTCATATTATATACATCAGATATGACTTCACCACCAGAGTACTGTACTGATGTCTGCTTTTGCAGATGATATAACTCAAATAATTATACACCCAGAAAAACGCACTCGAAGAAGGGATCCAACTTTGAAAAGACAAGTAGCACAAAAAACAATGAACCAAATTGAAAGAATAAATCAGTTTGAAAAGAAGTGGAAGATAAAGACAAATAAATCTAAATTCCAACTAGTATCAGTGTCTGCTTACAAACCTGCACAAATAAATGTTAGACCAACAACCGATGAATTTTAGTAAAAGCACAAGAATACTAGGAATGCAATTCGGACAAAGAGGAATATCAAGACACGTGAGAGAAAGGCTAAGAATAGCAAGAACACAAAATACAAAGCTAAAACGATTTAGGAATATGAACACAAATATCAAAATCCATTTCTACAAAAGCCTAATCAGACCAATAATGGAATATCCACCAATACCCACGTGTTTAGCATCGACTTCAATATAAGTGCATTACAAAAATTCCAAAATAAGATACTAAGGTCCGCAGTGAGAAACAATCAAGAAGATGACGGTCTGAATATAGAACAAATACACAAAAATACAAAGTAGAACCAATTAATCAAAGATTATACAGACTGGCAACCAACATATGGAGCAAACTAGATCAGTACAACAGTGAATTAAGAGAAGAATCCGTAGCAGAAGAGAGAAACCACCAAACAACACAGACCACAGATGGTGGAGAAGAGTATCTTCATATCTTCATCGTGATGAACCTCAACCATTATATTATTAAGAAAAGCCTTGTGAAAAAGTAATATTTAGAATTTACTATGTAGGTATCATGCAAAATCATTATGATAATTAACATCAAGGTTAAAATGAAATTGGAACTAATTTTTTATTTTATTTTATGTTTTAAATATGATTATACTAATAAGAAATAAAATTCAAAATATGCAATATGTACAATTTACCATGTTGTTATAATGTAAAATTATTATTGTATTATGTTAATATTAGAAAAATTGTACCCTTACCTAAATAAAATTGTGGATAAACCACAATTGACATTACTCTTACTAATATTTCACTTTCTAAAGTATTCCCTACCATGGTTAGCTAGCTAACTGCCCTCACCCTTCTTTCACCCATCTTACCTATCAGCTTAAAAAAAAAAAAAAAAAAAAAAAATTTAATGCTGCAGACTTGATTTAATTTTCATTTACAAAGAATTTCTTTTCAAATCTTGAGTAATTCTTGATAGTTTACATTTTGCTTGATTAATCTAATTTCTTGATAAATTAAAGTTTTGTGATTTAATTTTGTTTAATAATTTAATTCAAGAATTACTTAAATTTTGTGTTGTTTTCAAGTAAAAGTAAATTTTTCAATTTGTGAATTCTAATTATAAATTTTGAATTTAAAAATAACTTGGCAAAGTGATAAACATGTTTTGTTCCTTTAGTTTTGCTAAAGTGAATTAAGACCAGGAAAACAGTTAAAGTTGTTTGATGGAGTGATGCCCTTTTATTCTAGTATATCTCTTGTTTAATATTTGAAACCTCACCGTCCTTTTGATAAACTTAGTTTGATTTTTCATGTGATTAATGAGCTTTTAAGGGATCACTGTTACCTTTAGAGTACTCAGTCATAAATCTTTTGTTATGAGAGTTCAGGTATCTGGCTGAAGTGAGGTGTACTTTTGAAATCTGTGATTAGCTGTGTAATAACCAGGTACTTGGTACACATAGTGACAATATATATATATATATATATATATATATATATATATATATATATATATATATATATATATATATATATAAATATACAAAATTACAACAGCATTGTTATCATTATACCTGTCTTGATGATTGATGACTGAGTGGCCAAAGTCACTGTCTAGTGTTGTTTCCATAGCAGACATTGCAATGAAATCCGTTGATGACAAAGGACATATACATATATATATATATATATATATATATATATATATATATATATATATATATATATATATATACTTATATATTTATATATATATATATACTTAGTATACATACATACATATATATATATATATATATATATATATATATATATATATATATATATATATATATATATATATATATATATATATATATATTACTAAAAGGACCTCATTCAAACTGGATGGTATCTAATGGAGTTTTTATTCAAAAAGTTACAAGCTTTCTTGGACAAACAGTCCACATTATCAAGTATCCGTACAATGAGCAGACGCGTAGTCCGGCTGTATTTATATCTGTGTGCTGGGTACTTTTATTAATCCTATAATCGCCTAGCTCTTCCTGTGTGACCTCCACCCCCTCTTGACCTTGGTCTTTCTCTGGTCCTTCCTCCTAGGTGACCGTTTTCCGTGCGTTCTCTTACGTTTTTTCTTCGTTTCCTTGCTACTGTGGAGTATAGGAAGGATCAGAGAAAGACCAAGGTCAAGAGGGGGTGGAGGTCACACAGGAAGAGCTAGGCGATTATAGGATTAAAAGTACCCAGCACACAGATATAATACAGCCGGACTACGCGTCTGCTCATTGTTATGGATACTTGATAATGTGGACTGTTTGTCCAAGAAAGCTTGTAACTTTTTGAATAAAAACTTCCATTAGATACCATCCAGTTTGAATGAGGTCCTTTAGTAATTCTACTAATGCACAGAACAATTGTGTATGTGATAAAGTTAATATATATATATATATATATATATATATATATATATATATATATATATATATATATATATATATAACTATATATATGAATATTTGTCACATGCACTGTGGCAATTTTATATTCGTAAATATTAAGCCTCCAATAATATCTTTCAGTACCCAGCTGACTATACCTCGGGGATAACTTACGTACGGGGAACCATCATAAATAAGTCCTTCGTCACCAATGGTATTCGGACCGATGTATGGTAGAGAAACAGCATTAGACAGTGACTTTGACCACTGAGTTATCAAGAAAGGTGTAATGGTATCAATGCTGTTGTAAATATGCCTGTTGTCGAATGCTAGTTTTGACAGTAATTCCCATGTGACCTGTTTTATTTTATACTCTTATATCAAGTCAGAAATGCCCATTAATATCGAATTCACTTTTTCTTGGGAATATTTTATGCCCAAAATGTATGCTCGCTGGCCAGAATTCGAACCTTTATCTTTCGGCGCAGAGCACAAATAGCCGACCATTTGTATTGTCTAACACTGGCCGCTTGCAAGCAGCACCATACGCCTTAGCCCTCTGTAAGAAGTATACAAAACTGAACTTTATCAATAAGTGCCATGAGGAAAATAGGTATAATTTTTTGTATTTCACTGCTTGACGTGCACTTATAAAATGTTCACTCTTCACTATCAAATGCGCGAAAGTCACCAATAACTTATGAAAAACAAATGCGAAAACACTTTCTTTTAGGATATGTGATCTCTTATAGACAGCCAAAATCACGGTCTAGGTGTATATACGTAGACCGTGGCAAAAATAGCAGTCAGAGATGCAGACGAAAATGGTCCGTACAGCACCATTCATAAGAACTGTAATTCTATGGATCACCGTTCACTTGAAGTCTTGATGGCAACTGGCCACTAGTAGATGTCAATTAGCGATGTATATTCAATTACCAATTCACAAAATTCATTATTGATCCTTTGTTTTTATTCTTTACTCATATGAAACACGTTTTGACATTACTGAATTTTTAGCTATGAATTTGTTCATTTCTAAAAGAGTTAATTCTGGACTATAAGATTCACGATAAGACTATTTATTGTTCTGCACAGTACTCTCTTGAAAATGGCTTACCAACACAATGTTTACATCGTCAGTGAAAGACTTTTAAATTCCTCAACAGTCGCACCTTCCAGCCCACGCCCAAAATAAACTTGGCTGGCGTAAACGAAACCTTTAACTTAGACCCTTTTATCACTGCATCTTGGTTAAGTGGCAGTAATGCTGAAGTAAACTCCTGTTGGCCTTGTCTCTTAATTTCAACAGAGAATTCAGTACTGAGTGAAGGATACGAATATTCATATAATATACATACTGCAGTTGCACGCTAAGAAATGTCTGAGCTATAGACAGGGTTATTTTGATCTTAAACAGTTTAGTGAGATTAGAATAGATTTACAACTCGATAAGCGTTCCGTGGCCACATCGAAAGTGAAACATCTGAAAACATAATTATGTGATTATAGTGAGTGAGCGATTTTCTAGGCGATTCGACGAGAGCTGCAAAACCATTTCAAACTGCCACCGTTTTTAAAGGATGATATATAATTAACTCAGTACGTACGGTTCTTTGAAATGCCATCATAAATGAGATTTTAGCACGCTGGCATATTGCTGTAATAAAGTTATTATTATTATTATTATTATTATTATTATTATTATTATTATTATTATTATTAACAAATTAATAAATAAATCGAGAGAAATGTAAGAAATTATAATAATGAAATGAGAATTATATTAGATTAGCAATGCGTTGCATCTTCGCTTGAACTTTTGGAGGTCCAATTGCACGACATCCTCAGGGAGACTCACTGTTCCACAGTCCAGCAGCCCTTTGTTGGCCGGGTCGGTTGAGCTTCAGACTGTCACTCGATGGGCTGGAGTTCAATTCCCGCGGCCGGCTGATGAAGTGTTAGAGGAATGCATTTCTGGTGATAGAAATTCATTTCTCGCTATAATGTGGTTCGGATTCCACAACAAGCTTTAGGTCCCGTTGCTAAGTAATCAATTGGTTCTTAGCCACGTGAAATAAGTGTAATCCTTCGGGCCAGCCCTAGGAGAGCTGTTAATCAGCTCAGTGGTCTGGTAAAACTGAGCTATACTTACTTATTCCACAGTCCAGCAGTGAGAGAAGTTCGATTTTGGAGGAATTTTGCACAAAAACAGGAGAGTCGAATTTCAGGTTCAATGAATTTCTTCGGGTATATTTTGCTTGAGAAATATGGCGTTGTTGCATAGTTATGTGTTCATGTCATTTTTGTGTGTGTGTGTGTGTGGCCCGGGCTTTCTCCCATTTCTTGAAGTGACAGAGCACACTTGGCTTCCACGAATCACTGGTAAAACTTTAAATATCTTCAGTGCTTTTCCAGTTGTGGCAATTACGTTTATCCCTCCTTGAAGACTGAAAAAGCACTGGAGATTTTGAGGCTTTGCCACCGAAGTCTGGGACCCACAGCATCACCCCCTGAAGAAGAAAATACTTCGTTTGTGGGTTTTTTTTTTTTGTCGTCTTTCATATAAAATCTATATATACCGGACTTTCATTTTCGAATTCACGTTTATTGCATGACCAAATAAAAATACCACAAACGACACTACGATTATATATACACACACACACACAAATATATATATATATATATATATATATATATATATATATATATATATATATATATATATATATATATATATACTTAAATGAAGCAGTGATTGGTTTGACGCAGATACCTGTGTATGAAAGCGCGTTATTGCCTGTTTTTGGATGAGATATTTGGCTACTGGTTCCATTCTTCTTTGTGCGAAGGTCAGTGTGATGGCATTTAAGTAACAGTAGTTGATTTCATTCTTTTTTCCGGACGGAAGATTATCTGTTATTGATTTGTCTACTAACATTTTTAATAGTCGCCTGCCAAGTAGGCGAGGCCCAAGGTCCTTCACATACACTCAGAATATGTTTACAGGACCTTGGTGAGGTCAAGTACAGAGCGAGGTCTAGACTGGAGAAGACACAGAGGTCCACGCTATATATAGGTATTGTGATCTTTACTTACAAGTCATACATTATAAATCAATAAATGTTTTAACACGTGTTTCATGAGCCTAATTATTTATGATATATTAGAAAATGTTGTTTCTTTCTTGGATGTTTTTCTGTGACCACGTGACAGGAGTCAGAGGTAGGCTGAGCGGAGAGCGGCAAAGGCGCGGCAGCAATGAAACCAAAAATTCATCATTGTGGTGAGTCAAAAGTCACAGGAATAATTCACGTTTTATTTAAATACCATAAACATCTGAAGTTATACAACATACTTTGGTAGCCTACATAGTTTTCACGTATTGGGGCGCAGCATATTTGAGAAGATGACTCACGTGCGAACAAGAAATGCGTTCGGCTCCTTCAGCGAGTCGAGTAATGAAACAAAACCTGATTTATTCTTCTCTTGCCTCCATTATATCTTTGGGCTGGCGTTATCTGTCCGGCAGAGAATCATTCGCAGGAATATCAGAAGTGTTTGTCGAAGAAATTAGAAATGAACATTTTGAAACAGTTCTAACATGATAACAGCGGCATAAATTCATGTCAAACACATGACGGGAAAAGCTAAGGCAGAAATGCACCAAAAGCAGCCGAGCGATAAGTCAGCCGTTTCTGGTGTGCTTCTAGTCTGATTGAGAGTAAACCCGGAAGATGAATTTACATTCCGCTCACTTTCGTTTTGCTCACAAGCGCGCAGTCGTTTTCTATTGAATGTTATTATCGCACGTTTCTCTGTTTATGTGGCAATATAACAAGCACATGTTCCTACATGTGCCCAAGAGCTTCTTGGCGTTTTGGGCAGGATGAGTGGGGCATTCCCAACTCATTTCTTTGCTGTCTGAATGCAGTGCAAATATTGTAACTCGTCTATACATATAAATCTATTAGATCTATTACGTCAGATGTACTGTACATACACGAACATACATAATTATATACAAATGAACCTACGATTATAAATAAATAAAACGACGCATCCTTTTGGTTATTCAGCGTGTGAACATCATGCCATCGTAACAACCGCCTTGGCATTGTCATTTCACGGTGAGGTGACAAGAAAAACTCTATCATCTTTGATCAATTGCGCAAACCCATTACACCACTTCCCGACAGGCGTAGACAGCACTTGAAACATTGATTGTCTCTCCTCACTTGGTACAGAAGGTTTGAACGGCAATCTACCTGGTCTTGAAACTCTAGCCAACTTCCTCACTGTGTTGAAACTTTGATTAATATTCCACATTGGTTTTAAAACTTTGACCACCATTCCTCACTTGGTGCTTACACCTGGACTGTCATGACTGCATTTGCACTGAAACTTGGATAACCGTTTTTAATCTGGGTGTGAACCCTGACTGTAATTCTTCACGCGTCCGGAAAATTTGACTTCCATTTCTCTCTTGGTTTTTAAACCTTAATAACAAATTCGCATTTAGTTTTGGAAGTTTGATCATCATTCCCCACTTGGTCTTAAAACTTTTATTGGCATCCCTATTTTGGTATTGACTCTGTGTTGGGTCTTCAAACTGATTGTCTTCCACATTCGGTCTTCAAACTGTGATGGGTACACCACATTTTGCCCTGAAACTGATTACCATTCCCCATTCGGTCGTGAACCTTTGATAACCATTTCTCATAACGTCCTCAAACTTTACTTTCGTCCCTCTTTGGAATCCGGAAGTGCGTGTAGAAGAGGGTGAATAGCAAGAGCAGAAGTCCAAGCATCAAATTGCAGGAGTACAAGATGATGGAGGCATCATACGTCCCTGTGACTTCCCGTAGGACTCCTGTGGAAGTGTCAGTGTTCATTAATAATTAATACTACAGGCGGTTTGCTTCTGCAGTGGAAGCAGTAGTAGTGATCAATATAGAGGGAAAGGAATTTTCAGTTGTGAATCCCAAGTCAAAATGCTTTCATGCCATCAGCAACAGGTATTAATTATACACTAAAATTCACAAAGAGAATAATACGACCAGATGAAAAGAGTTGTGTGGCGTTACACTAACTTTCTTTTTTTTTTTTTTTTTTAAACCGCACAATAAATACATCTTGGCAGAACTGTATTAGCTAACACCATCTAACTTTATTTTGTAACACATTGACAAAAACTAACGCAAGAGAGTTTGAGGCAAAACTCCCAGCGCAAAACCCCTCTGAGTCAAAACCCTCTTTGGAAAAAGCCTCTTAGAACAAAAACTTTTGGTACAAAAGCATCTTTGGAATAAAGTGTAGTTTACATCATAATACATTACAGTATTCTCACGGGTAGTTGTCAAATTTTCCTCAAGTATAATATTGTCATAGCAAAAAGAATCTCATACCGTACAACCACTCTTGAAAGTCCTGGCACACTTTTCAGTGCGTTTCGGACGAGAGTTTACAAAATAGCAACTGGCAACTTTCATGAGGCCTTCCCTCACGTGATATCACTCCGACTGTCACCAGGTCATAAGTAGCCTGCTACAGGAAAAAGTAGATTCATAGCGGAGATAAAGCGTCTGCTTTTTTTTTTTTTATCACCAAATTTCTTTCTAATGTTTTCTCTTTTGTTCTTACTGGTTTTGGTAGATACTAATATTATAACAAACACACACACACACACACACAGAGAGAGAGAGAGAGAGAGAGAGAGAGAGAGCTGGGCTGCTCGCTTTTCTTAAAATAGATTCCCATTCTATGACTACAGTATAATCATATGTATATGTTTGCTCAGCATTGCGATTACTAACTACAACACTGTCCTTTAAATGATATACTGAATATAATATGAATAAATATATTTATCCGTACTCAGCGGTATATTTACAATCTATATGACATTTTTCACATAGTCCTGTATATATGTTTCTTATAGAGAAATAAATGTAAATAAATAAGTAGATAAATAAACCAGTGAGTGCAGTTAAACCATTACTGCATAAAAATATATATAATATATTTGCCAATTAACATGTAATCTCTCAAGACATTTCACAAATGTTTATTTCGTTCCGTTTTCGATTAAGTGACTCCCAGACTGATTTGATTCTTATTACGTGATTCCTGGTCTTGGCATTACTTGCGTCCCCTTTATTAGTTATTATATCCCTAAATACTTTCGATGGTAATTAAGTCAGGTGACTTTGCTGGCCATTTGATTCTGATTATGTGTGGATGTTCTCTGAAACATTCTTTTACAGTTTGGGCAATATGGACAGAAGAGTTGCTCATGACTACATACAGTATACTGGTTCTGGCTCGGGGAAATATCAAGGCTCCTAATGATGCCACTAAAGCTTCCTCAAGAACGCTAATATTTTGGGAACTGTTCAGTTGTGCGTCTATCTCTAGAAGCTCCCCTGGACCACTGGCAGCCATCCATCCCATAGGGCTGCTGCAGTAATTCTTCCGCTCTTCCGTGATGGTTGGATGTTTTCAGGATAATCGTTATAAGTGATAAAACGATTGTAAAAGATGATGAAAATTATAATTACGACGATGAAGAAGAAAATGAACATAACTCCTAGGCCTGCCCCTATCTGTATATACAGTACAAAAGTATTCATATAACAATTAGACATTTAACATTTTTGTGAAGCGTAGATGGATCATTATCAAAGGAAAGATATACTAGAATAAAACAGTTACCGCCTTCATTCTTATGAAAGGAACATTATGAAATAAAGCAATATGATTGTTATAATAGTATTACAATAAAAAAAAGCAAGCTAAAATTCATCTTGAATGACACATTATTTGGACTGTTAGTCCTACCCTTTTTCCTACGTATCAGTATTTTTTTTTTATTCAACTTTTACCCTCATAATCCTTTCTTCGCGTAATTTAATTAAAGCTTCCCCTGTTTTCCTGTGACGCCAACAGTAAAGACCCATCTCTATAAAGATGACAGTCTACCGATTTATGTTAAATGTTTGGTCTCCTGCCCACACGGTGTGACGTCATGACAACAGTATCACTCAAATATGGAGGAAATCTCATTCCTCATTTTAGATTGGAACGAATATCTACAGATATCGATATTAATTTAATTATTTGAGTCTTAAATATAAATATTCGAATGCAATAGCACAATTAATTGGTCACAGTTACTGAGATTTTGAAGATCAACGTGCTCCGTACTTCTAGCCTTTAATTTCACCGAACGATAATTTTTAGTTTCAAAATGTTTCGTTAAATTTTGTTAATTCATTTTATTTTTCTACCAGTTTTATATATTATATTGTTTGTATGCATATTAATTAATCTTATTCTGATTGTAAAGTTTGGTTTCTATCCGATTTTAAAAGGAAAAACAAAAATATCTAATGATGTTGAGGCCCTCCTGTAAGTTTCATTAAAATTCAACTTTACTTCAGCTAGTGCAGCGGCCCATGCCATTCTAAAACTACACCAAGGTTTCCTCTTATTCTCAGAGTCCAGACATCATTTCTTCAAACGCTCAGTTTATTTCCACGTTTGGCGTCACGACCATTGCAGTTTTGATATCAGACGACTTGTAATCAATAATTTCTTGCCATGTTTGAACTTGCTTTCCAATCACATGTGCTTACAAGGTGGACTGTCAATGACAGGTCATGGCTCCGCCCACCTCCAACTAGACGCAACTTCGCCACTGTCATTTTAGCATTTTAGCAGCACCCGATACACAATGTGGTTATGTTGTAAGTAAAAGCTTTATGCATAATCGAGACACAATCTAAGTACCTTGTCTATTCAGCCACGGGAGTCCTTGTTAATAGTAAATGGTTTAATAGGCTAAAAAACGTTGAAAATGTTCCCAGGGACTGCCAGTTTCACAGCTAGTGTTCAATGAAAATGGCATATCACTTGAGGGCTGTTGACAGGGAAGAGTGTACTACAATCAAGGCAGTCTGGTAATAATGAAAAAGATAAGTATCAGATCTCTTTCGTACAGTAAAACTTGTCTTCAGAATTACTGAAAATTATGAAATCATACCATTTTCCCATAAAAATGTCACATGGATGCCGAAAACAAATTGAGGTTCTTTTGACAGGTTTCACTTTGAAGCAAGGTTCTGTCCTCTGGGGTGTTTGTTCCATGAGGGTGTTGTTTAAACCAAAACCTAAGATGAGTTTCCATATCCCAGAAAAGTATTGAAATAATATAAATTTGGTTTTACTCATTAATGAACAAGCTTCTGAATTTTATCACTACTGGTATCAAACTATAGCAAAGTCCACCATGCTTTGCAGCTAAGCCCGCCCATTGATTACGTCACGACCATTCCTTAAAGCTTATTGGTTGGCAATGGTTTCGAAAAGTTGGTTAATCTGTGGTTCTTTTCATCATCATTTATTTTGCAATGGTTGTTTTACCGAACTAAAATACGTTCTGCTGATTATCAAAAAGAAACATTATATTATCCCCTGAAATATAAAATAATACACATCTCCCTAAAAATGGTAAAAAAAAAGAACAGGAAAAAATGAAGGAAGTCAGGAGTGTTGCGCGATGCTGCAATGTTGTGTTTCGTAAATGAGGTTCCCTTGAATACGGAGGCGACACAGGGAATGTCTGCGTTCGAATCGGTGCACTTGAATCACTGGACAATGATAATTACAGTCTGATATTGTCAAGCGTGTTCACTATTTAAATTTAACTCAAAGATTTTCTCAGAGATATGCAGACTGGTGTTTCATATTGATTTCAGGAAATTTTACTACATTTTGATAGTCATAAAATCGATTTCATTGCAATCGTTCACACATTCGGAAGGATGGCAAGCAGTGACTGCACTCTACAAAACCAGAATATGCCTATGTTTAACTTAAAGTTACAGTATGACAGGCTCTGCAAGTCATACGGGATACAATTTGCTGGGAATTTTCTTAAGGACATTATCTCCATTCGCAATAACAGGATCTAAAAAATGACATAGGCCTATAATGTCCTATGTCTTTATGACGTTTGGATTATACAGTAGGCCTATCGTGTATTCTGCCTTTTTTTGTGTCGCTTGTTGTGGTTATTCTTGTTTTTGTTGCTGCTGTTATGGTGCTTGTAGTGTCTTCGAAAGTTTTTCATATGGTAACCTAACAATGCAGAGTAAACAATTACCCATTCATAAAGTACTAATGTAAAGAATTATCTGCCTACTATTTTTAATTGAAATTTAGTAATTTGCTTTAATTAAAAGTAATCGAGATCTTCATTAATCTCGTCTACGCTAGAATATTCTTCTAACAACAGAGAGAGAGAGAGAGAGAGAGAGAGAGAGAGAGAGAGAGAGAGAGAGAGAGAGAGAGAGAGAGAGAGAGAGAATTTACTGACCCTTATGTACCCTTTTGTACAACAGGGTAATCTTCAAGAATGCCCCCAAAATCAAGTGACTCATGGGCTGCTCGCAGACTGGTTTGGATCATCTCCTATACATAACTTTTTCAGCTATCATTTTTTTTTTTTCTTATTTCGTTAAGTACTTATGATGCCTTCCTATGGTAGCCTTCATTTTCATAGAAATGCTACAGCAGCCTTATATTTATTCATCACAGTAATATAATTTGTTATCCCTTTTGTAAATATATTTTCAGTATAGTTCACTGAGAGCAGTTTGATAGCTGTGTGTAAGACTGAGGCAGTCCTAGGATTGATCTGTGTGTGCCATCGGCTACGTACACACGAGTTAAACTTTTATTCTCTGTGGTATAAATGGAGTTACAATTACTATGGCCACCCACGCATGCAGTACGTGTACTTGCTTATGCGTGTGCATTCCACTTTATGCATATACATTACATATCATGGAGTTGAAACTACTATATTAATTAAAAGCTACTCTATTTCCAAAAGAAACGGGTAGAAAATTATTTGCGATAAGAAACTGACGTGTACCCATGCCCTGTCATTGCCTAAAAATATAAGAATTTCATGTGTAGGCCTATGCCCTGCCATTGCATCAGAATATAAGAAAGTGGCGTGTAGGCCCATGCCCTGTCATTGCCTAAAAATATAAGAAATTAATGTATAGGCCCATGCCCTGTCATTGCATCAGAATATAAGAAATTAACGTGTAGGCCCATGCCCTGTCATTGCATCAAAATATAAGAAATTAATGTATAGGCCCATGCCCTGTCATTGCATCAGAATATAAGAAATTAACGTGTAGGCCCATGCCCTGTCATTGCATCAGAATATAAGAAATTAATGTATAGGCCCATACCCTGTCATTGCATCAGAATATAAGAAATTAACGTGTAGGCCCATGCCCTGTCATTGCATCAGAATATAAGAAATTGACGAATAGGCCCATGCACTGTCATTGCATCAGAATATAATAAATTAACGTATAGGCCCATGCACTGTCATTGCATCAGAATATAAGAAATTGACGTATAGGCCCATGCCCTGTCATTGCATCAGAATATAAGAAATTGACGTATAGGCCCATGCCCTGTCATGGTCTCAGAATAAAAGAAATTGACGTGTAGGCCAATGCCATGTCATTGTCTCAGAATAAAAGAAATTGACGTGTAGTCCAATGCCCTGTCATTGTCTCAGAATATAAGAAATTGACGTGTAGGCCTATGCCCTGTCATTGTCTCAGAATATAAGAAATTGACGCATAGGCCCATGCCCTGTCATTGCATCAGAATATAAGAAATTGACGTATAGGCCCATGCCCTGTCATTGCATCAGAATATAAGAAATTGACGTATAGGCCCATGCCCTGTCATTGCATCAGAATATAAGAAATTGACGTATAGTCCCATTCCCTGTCATGGACTCAGAATAAAAGAAATTGACGTGTAGGCCAATGCCATGTCACTGTCTCAGAATAAAAGAAATTGACGTGTAGGCCAATGCCATGTCATTGTCTCAGAATAAAAGAAATTGACGTGTAGGCCAATGCCATGTCATTGTCTCAGAATAAAAGAAATTGAGCTGTAGGCCAATGCCCTGTCATTGTCTCAGAATAAAAGAAATTGACGCCTAGGCCAATGCCCTGTCATTGTCTCAGAATATAAGAAATTGACGTGTAGGCCAATGCCATGCCATTGTCTCAGAATAAAAGAAATTGACATGTAGGCCAATGCCCTGTCATTGTCTCAAAATATAAGAAATTGACGTATAGTCCATTCCTGTCATTGCCTCAGAATAAAAGAAATTGACGCCTAGGCCAATGCCCTGTCATTGTCTCAGAATATAAGAAATTGACGTGTAGGCCAATGCCATGTCATTGTCTCAGAAATAAAAGAAATTGACGTGTAGGCCAATGCCCTGTCATTGTCTCAGAATATAAGAAATTGACGATAGTCCCGTCATTGTCTCAGAATAAAAGAAATTGACGTGTAGGCCAATGCCATGTCATTGTCTCAGAATAAAAGAAATTGACGTGTAGGCCAATGCCATGTCATTGTCTCAGAATAAAAGAAATTGACGTGTAGGCCAATGCCATGTCATTGTCTCAGAATAAAAGAAATTGACGTGTAGGCCAATGCCATGTCATTGTCTCAGAATAAAAGAAATTGAGCTGTAGGCCAATGCCCTGTCATTGTCTCAGAATAAAAGAAATTGACGTGTAGGCCAATGCCCTGTCATTGTCTCAGAATATAAGAAATTGACGTGTAGGCCAATGCCATGTCATTGTCTCAAAATAAAAGAAATTGACGTGTCAATGCCATGTCATTGTCTCAGAATAAAAGAAATTGACGTGTAGGCCAATGCCATGTCCCTCAGAATCATTGACCTCATGTCATTGTCTCAGAATAAAAGAAATTGACGTGTAGGCCAATGCCTGTCATTGTCTCAGAATAAAAGAAATTGACGCCTAGGCCAATGCCCTGTCATTATCTTAGAATATAAGAAATTGACGTGTAGGCCAATGCCATGCCATTGTCTCAGAATAAAAGAAATTGACATGTAGGCCAATGCCCTGTCATTGTCTCAAAATATAAGAAATTGATGTGTAGGCCCATTCCCAGTCATGGGCTCAGAATATAAGAAATTGACGTGTACGACCATGCCCTGCCATTGCATCAGATTATAAGAAATTGAGGTGTAGGCCAATGCCCTGTCATTCCATCAGAATACAAGAAATTGACGTGTATGCTCATGCCCTGTCATTGCATCAGAACATAAGAAATTGATGTGTAGGCCTATGCCCTGTCATTACCTCTGATTAGAAGAAATTGACGTGTAGGCCCATGCCCTGTCATTGCCTCAGAATATAAGAAATTGACGTGTAGGCCTATGCACTGTCATTGCCTTAGAATAGAAGAAATTGACGTGTAGGCCCATGCCCTGTCATTGTCTCAGAATATAAGAAATTGACGTGTAGGCCTATGCCCTGTCATTGTATCAGAATATAAGAAATTGAAGTGTAGGCCCATGCCCTATCATTGCATCAGAACATAAGAAATTGACGTGTAGGCCCATGCCTTGTCATTGTCCCAGAATACAAGAAATTGACATGTAGGCCCATGCCCTATCATTGCATCGGAATATAAGAAACTGAAGTGTAGGCCCATGCCCTGTCATTGTCTCAGAATATAAGAAATTGCATCGGAATATAAGTGAAGTGGCCCATGCCCTGTCATTGTCTCAGAATATAAGAAATTGAAGTGTAGGCCCATGCCCTGTCATTGTCTCAGAATATAAGAAATTGAAGTGTGGGCCCATGCCCTATCATTGCATCGGAATATAAGAAATTGAAGTGTAGGCCCATGCCCTGTCATTGTCTCAGAATATAAGAAATTGAAGTGTAGGCCCATGCCCTGTCATTGTCCCAGAATATAAGAAATTGAAGTGTAAGCCCATGCCCTGTCATTGTCTCAGAATATAAGAAATTGACCTGTAGGCACGTGCCCTGTCATTGCCCCAGAATATAAGAAATTGACACTTAGTTCTTTGCCTTGTCATTGTCTCATAATATAAGAAATTGACGAAAAGGGCAATACCTTGTCATTGTCTCAGAATATAAGAAATTGATGTGTAGGCCAATGCCCTATCATTACCACATAATAAAAATAATTGCCGTGTCGGTCTATGCCTTGTCATTGTCTCAGAATATAAGAAATTGACGTGTATATACCATCCTTACAGGCCAATGCCCTGTCATTGCCTCAGAATATAAGAAATTGACGTGTAGGGCCGTGCCCTGTCATTTTCTCAGAATATAAGAATTTGACGTGTAGGCCCATGTCCTGTCATTGTCTCAGAATATAAGAAATTGATGTGTAGCCCCGTGCCCTGCCATTGCCCCAAAACACAAGAAATTGACACTTAGTTCTATGCCTTGTCATTTTCTCACAATATAAGAAATTTGACAAGTAGGCACATGCCCTGTCATTGTCTCAGAATATAGGAAATAAACTTGTAGGTCAATGCCTTGTCATTGTCTCAGAATATAAGAAATTGACGTGTAGGCCCATGCCCTGTCATTGTCCAGAATACAAGAAATTGACATATAGGCCCACATGCCCTGTCATTATCTCAGAATATAAGAAATTGATTTGTAGGCCCATGCCCTGTCATTGCTCTCACAATATAAGAAATTGACGTGTAAGCCCATATCTTCTCATTGTATCAGAATATAAGAAATAAACGTATAGGCCCATGCACTGTCATTATCTCAGAATATAAGAAATTGACGTGTATGCCCAGATCCTGTCATTCTCTCAGAATATAAGAAATTGAGGTGTAGGCCCATGTCCTGTCATTGCCCCAGAATATTAGAAATTGACATGTAGGTCTATGCCTTGTCATTGTCTCAGAATATAAGAAATTGACGTGTAGTCCCATGCCCTGTCATTGTCTCAGAATATAAGAAACTGACGTGTAGGCCCATGCCCTGTCATTGTCTCAAAATATAAGAAATTGACGTGTAGGTCTATGCCTTCTCATTGTCTCAGAATATAAGAAATTAATGGTAGGCCCATGTCCACTCATTTTCTCAGATAATAAGAAACTGACGTGTAGGTCTATGTCTTGTTATTGTCTCAGAATATCAGAAATTGACTTGTAGGCCTATGCCCTGTCATTGTCTTAGAATAAAAGAAATTGACGTGTAGGCCCATACACTGACATTGCCTCAGAATATAAGAAATTGACGTGCAGGTCTATGCCTTCTCATTGTCTAAATATATAAGAAATTGACGTGTAGGTCTATGCCTTGTCATTGTCTCAGGATATAAGAAATTGACATGTAGATCTATGCCCTGTCATTGTCTCAGAATATAAGAAATTGACGTGTCTGTCTATGCCTTGTCATTGTCTCAGAATATAAGAAATTTATGTGTAGGTCTACGCCCGGTCATTGTCTCAGAATACAAGAAACTGACGTTTAGGCCCATGCCCTGTCATTGTCTGAGAGTATAAGAAATTGACGTGTAGGTGTATGAATTGTCATTGTCTCAGAATATAAGAAATTGACGTGTAGATCTATGACCTATCATTGTCTCAGAATATAAAAAAATTGATCTGTAGGTCTATGCCCTGTCATTGTCTCAAAATATAAAAAAATTGACGTGGAGGTCTATGCTCTCTTATTGTCCCAGAATATAAGAAATTGACGTGTAGATCTATGACCTATCATTGTCTCAGAATATAAGAAATTAACGTGTAGGTCTATGCCCTGTCATTGTTTCAAAATATAAGAATTTGACGTGTAGGCCCATGCCCTGTCATTGTCTCAGAACACAAGAAATTGATGTGTTGGCCCATGCCTTGTCATTGTCTCAGAACATAAGAAACTGACGTGTATATCAATTCCCTGTCTTTGTCTTAGAATAAAAGAAATTGACATATAGGCCACACGACCTTTCATTGCGTTAGAACAGAAGAAATTGACTGTAGGGCCATGCCCTGTCATTGTCTCAGAATATAAGAAATTGACGTGTAGGCCCACGGCCTGTCGTTGCCAGAATATAAGAAATTGACATCTAGGTCTATGCCCTGTCATTCTCTCGGAATATAAGAAATTGACGTGTACGCCCATGCTCTGTCATTGTCTCAGAATATAAGAAATTGTCTTGTAGGCCCATGACCTGTCACTGTCTTAGAAAATAAGAAATTGTTGTGTAGGTCTATGCCTTGTCATTGTCTCAGAATATAAGAAATTGACGTGTAGGCCCATGCCCATCAATGTCTCAGAATATAAGGAATTGACATGTAGGTCTATGCCTTGTCATTGTCTCAGAATATAAGAAATTGACATGTAGGCCCATGCACTGACATTGCCTCAGAATATAAGAAATTGATGTGTAGGTTTATGTATTGTCATTGTCTCAGAATATAAGAAATTGACGTGTAGGCCCATGCACTGACATTGCCTCATAAAATAAGAAACTGACTTGTAGGTCTATGCCTTCTCATTGTCTCAGAATATAAGAAATTGACGTTTGGGTCTATGCCCTGTCATTGTCTCAGAATATAAGAAATTGATGTGTAGGTCTATCCTTGTCATTGTCTCAGAATATAAGAAATTGGCATGAAAGTCTATGGCTTGTCATTGTCTCAGAATATAAGAAATTGACGTGTGGGTCTATGCCCTGTCATTGTCTCAGAATATAAGAAATTGACGTGTCGGTCTATGCCCTGTTATTGTCCCAGATTATAAGACATTGACGTTTAGGGCCATACCCTGTCATTGTCTCAGAATATAGGAAATTGACGTATAGGTTTCTTGTCTGTTATTGTCCCAGAATATAAGAAATTGACGTGTAGGTCTATCCCTTGTCATTATCTCAGAATATAACAAATTGACTTGTAGGTCTATGCCTTGTCACTCCCAGAATATAAGAAATTAACGTGTAGGTCTATACCCTGTTATTGTCTCAGAATATAAGAAACTGACCTGTAGGCAAACATGCTCTCTAATTGCTTTAGCATATAAGAAACTGACATGTAGGCCCATGCACAGTCATTGTCTTTGAATAGAAGAAATTGATATATAGGCCCACATGCCCTCTAATTGCCTTAGCATATAAGAAATTGACGTGTATTCCCATGCCCTGTTATTGTCTCAGAATATAAGAAATTGATGTGTAGGCCTATGCGCTGTCATTGTCTCAAAATATAAGAAATTGACGTGTAGGCCCATGCCCTTTCATTGTCTCAGGATATAAGAAATTAACATGCAAGCCCATGCCGTCATTGCACCACAATATAAGAAATTGGCGTGTAGGCCCATGACCTGTCATTGTCTCAAAATATAACAAATTGACGTGTACCCATGCCCTGTCATTGTGTCAATATATGAGAAATTGACGTGTAGGTTCATGCCTTGTCATTGCCCCAGAATATAAGAAATTGACATGTAGGTATATACCTTGTCATTGTCTCAGAATATAAGAAATTGATGTATAGGCCAATACCCTGTCATTGTCTATAAGAAATTGACGTGTAGGCGAATGCCCTGTCACTGCCTCAGAATATAAATAATTGACGTGTCGGTCTATGCCTTGTCATTGTCTCAGAATATAAAGAATTGGCGTATATATACCATCTTTACAGGCCGATGCCCTGTAATTGGCTCAAAATATAAGAAATTGACGTGTAGGGCCGTGCCCTGTCATTGTCTCAGAATATAAGAATTTGACGTTTAGGCCCATGCCCTGTCATTGTCTCAGAAATATATTGTCTCAGAATATAAGAATGCCCTGTCATTGTCTAAGAATATAAGAAATTGACATGTAGGCCCATGCCCTCTCATTGTCTCAGAATATAAGAAATTGACTGTGTAGCTCTATGTCTTCTCATTGTCTCAAAATATAGGAAACTGACGTGTAGGCCTATGCCATGTCATTGTCTTAGAATATAAGAAATTGACGTGTAGGGCCATGCACTGTCATTTCCTCTGAATATAGGAAATTGACGTGTAGGTCTGTGCCATCTCATTGTCTCATAATATAAGTAATTGACTTGTGGCTCCATGCCTTGTCATTGTCTCAGAATATAAGAAATTGACGTGTAGATCTATGCCCTGTCATTGTCTCAGAATATAAGAAATTGACGCGTAGGTCTATGCCCCGTCATTGTCTCAAATTATAATAAATTGACGTGTAGGCGTATGCCTTGTCATTTTCTCAGAATATAAGAAACTGACGTGTAGGCCCATGCCCTATCACTGTCTGAGAGTATAAGAAACTGAAGTGTAGGTCTATGCCTTGTCATGGTCTCAGAATATAAGAAACTGACGTGTAGGTCTATGCCTTGTTATTTTCTCAGAATATAAGAAAATGACGTGGAGGTCTATGCTCTGTTATTTTCCGAGAATATAAGAAATTGACGTGTAGGTCTATGCCTTGTCATTGTCTCAGAATATATGAAACTGACGTGTACGTCTATGCCTTGTTATTATTTCAGAATATAAGAAATTGATGTGGAGGTCTATGCTCTATTATTGTCCCAGAATATAAGAAACTGACATGTAGGTCTATGCTCTATTATTGTCCCAGAATATAAGAAACTGGCATGTAGGTCTATGCCCTGTCATTGTCTCAGAATATAAGAAATTTACATGTACGTCTATACCTTTTTATTGTCTCAGAATATAAGAAATTTACGTGTAGGTCTATGCCTTGTCATTGTCTCAGAATATAAGAAATTAATATATAGGTCTATGCCTTTTCATTGTCTTAGAATAGAAGAAATTGACATATAGGCCCACATGCCCTGATATTGCTTTAGAATATAAGAAATTTATGTGTAGGCCCATGGCATGTCATTGTCCCTGAATATAAGAAATTTACATATAGGCCCACATGCCTTGTTATTGTCTCAGAATATAAGAAAATGACGTGTAGGCCCATGCCCTGTCATTGTCTCAGAATATAAGAAATTGACGTTTAGGTCTATGCCTTGTCACTGTCTCAGAATATAAGAAATTGTTGTGTGTAGGCCCATGCCCTATCACTGCAATCACAATATGAGAAATTGACATGTAGCCCCATGCCCTGTCATTGTCTCAGAGTATAAGAAAATGACGTGTAGGCCCATGCCCTGTCATTGTCTCAGAATATAAGAAATTAATGTGGAGGCCCATGCCCTGTCATTGTCTCAGAATATAAGAAATTGACGTATAGGCCCATGCCCTGTCATTGTCTCAGAATATAAGAAATTGACGTGTAGGCCCATGCCCTGTCATTGTCTCAGAATATAAGAAATTGACGTGTAAGCCCATGCCCTGTCATTGTCTCAGAATATAAGAAATTGATGTGGAGGCCCATGCCCTGTCATTGTCTCAGAATATAAGAAATTGACGTGTAGGCCCATGCCCTGTCATTGCCCCTGAATATAAGAAATTGACACTTAGTTCTATGCCTTGTCATTGTCTCAGAATATAAGAAATTGACGTGTAGGCCCATGCCCTGTCATTGTCTTAGAATATAGGAAATTAACATGCAGGTCTATGCCCTGTGAATGTCTCAAAATATAAGAAATTTACGTGTAGGCCCATGCCCTGTCATTGTCTCAAAATATAAGAAATTGAAGTTTAAGCCCATGCCCTGCCATTGTCTCAGAATATAAGAAATTGATGTGTAGGTCTATGCCTTGTCATTGTCTCAGAATATAAGAAATTGATGTATAGGCCCATGCCCTCTCATTGTCTCAGAATATAAGAAATTGATGTGTAGGCTCTATGTCTTGTCATTGTCTCAAAATATAGGAAACTGACGTGTAGGCCTATGCCATGTCATTGTCTCAGAATATAAGAAATTGACGTGTAGGCCCATGCACTGTCATTTCCTCTGAATATATGAATTTGACGTGTAGGTCTGTGCCGTCTCATTGTCTCATAAGTAACTGACGTGAAGCTGCATGCCTTGTCATTGTCTCAGAATATAAGAAATTGTTGTGTAGATCTATGCCCCGTCATTGTCTCAAATTATAAGAAATTGATGTGTAGGTCCATACCGTCTCATTGTCTCAGCATATAAGAAATTGACGTGTAGGTCTATGCCTTGTCATTGTCTCAGAATATAAGAAATTGATGTGTAGGTCTATACCGTCTCATTGTCTCAGCATATAAGAAATTGATGTGTAGGTCTATGCCTTGTCATTGTCTCAGAATATAAGAAATTGACGTGTAGGTCTACGCCTTGTCATTGTCTCAGAATATAAGAAATTGACGTGTAGGTCTATGCCCTTGTCATTGTCTCAGAATATAAGAAATTGACGTGTAGGTCTATGCCTTGTCATTGTCTCAGAATATAAAAATTGATGTGTAGGTCTATACCCTCTCATTGTCTCAGAATATAAGAAATTGATGTGTAGGTCTATGCCTTGTTATTGTCTCAGAATATAAGAAATTGACGTGTAGGTCTATGCCCTGTCATTGTCTCAGAATATAAGAAATTGACGTGTAGGTCTATGCCCCGTCATTGTCTCAGAATATAAGAAATTGACGTGTAGGTCTACGCCTTGTTATTGTCTCAGAATATAAAAAATTGACGTGTAGGCCCATGCCCTGTCATTGTCTCAGAATATAAGAAATTGATGTGTAGGTCTATGCCTTGTTATTGTCTCAGAATATAAGAAATTGAAGAAATTAACTCATTGTCTCAGCATATAAGAAATTGATGTGTAGGTCTATGCCTTGTCATTGTCTCAGAATATAAGAAATTGATGTGTAGGTCCACGCCCTGTCATTGTCTCAGAATATAAGAAATTAATGTGTAGGTCTAAGCCTTTTATTGTCTCAGAATATAAGAAATTGATGTGTAGGTCTATGCCTTGTCATTGTCTCAGAATATAAGAAATTGACGTGTAGGTCTATGCCCTATCATTGTCTCAGAATATAAGAAATTGACGTGTAGGTCTATGCCTTTTTATTGTCTCAGAATATAAGAAATTGATGTGTAGGCCTATGAGCTGTCATTGTCTCAGAATATAAGAAATTGATGTGTAGGCCTATGCACTGTCATTGTCTCAGAATATAAGAAATTGATGTGTAGGCCTATGCCCTGTCATTATCTCAGAATATAAGAAATTGATGTGTAGGCCTATGAGCTGTCATTATCTCAGAATAAAAGAAATTGATGTGTAGGCCTATGCGCTGTCATTGTCTCAGAATATAAGAAATTGATGCATAGGCCTATGCACTGTCATTGTCTCAGAATATAAGAAATTGATGTTTAGGCCTATGCACTGTCATTGTCTCAGAATATAAGAAATTGACATGTAGGCCTATGCACTGTCATTGTCTCAGAATATAATAAATTGACATGTAGGCCTATGCACTGTCATTGTCTCAGAATATAAGAAACTGACATGTAGGCCCATGCCCCATTATCGTCTCAGAATATAAGAAATTGACGTGGAGGCCTATGCGCTGTCATTGTCTCAGAATATAAGAAATTGACGTTTAGGCCCATGCCCTGTCATTGCCCCAGAATATAATAAATTGATATGTAGGTCTATGCCTTGTCATTGTCTCAGAAGAAATTGACGTGTAGGCCCATGCCCTGTCATTTTTTCAGAATATAAGAAATTGACATGTAGGTCCATGCCCTGTTATTGTTTCAGAGTATTAGAAATTGACATGTAGGCCTGTGTGCTGTCATTGTTTCAGAATATAAGAAACTGACGTGTAGGCCAATGCCCTGTCATTGCCCCCGAATATAAGAAATTGACATGTAGGTCTGTGCCTTGTCATTGCCTCAGAATATAAGAAACTGACGTGTAGGTCTATGCCGTATTGTCTCAGAATATAAGAAGTTGATGTGTAGCCCATGCCCTGTCATTGTCTCAGAATATAAGAAACTGACGTGTAGGCCCATGCCCTGTCATTGTCTCACAATATAAGAACTTGACATGCATGTCTGTGCCTTGTCATTGCCTCAGAATATAAGAAATTGACGTGTAGGTCTATGCCTTATTGTCTCAGAATATAAGAAATTGACGTGTAGGTCTATGCCTTATTGTCTCAGAATATAAGAAATTGACGTGTAGGCCCATGCCCTGTCATTGCCCCAGATTATAAGAAATTGACATGTAGGTCTATGCCTTGTCATTGCCTCAGAATATAAGAAATTGACGTGTAGGTCTATGCCTTGTCATTGCCTCAGAATATAAGAAATTGACATGTAGGTCTATGCCTTGTCATTGCCTCAGAATATAAGAAATTGACGTGTAGGTCTATGCCTTATTGTCCAAGAATATAAGAAGTGGACGTGTAGGCTAATCTTTCAATGATATTGATATTTGACATGGCTGCATAAGTGTATGCTTCATTTTAATTAATGTGGTCTATGTAGGATCGCTTTTTTAGGCCAAAAACAAATTTAAAAGAAAAGAAATAAAAAGGAAGATGCTTGTGTATTTAAGCTGCGCATGATAAAAAAAAGAACCACAGATAAAATGATCCAAGATCTTCATAACGATTTATAGATTAATATATCTTTTATCTGAGATATCAGTTGCAGACTTCACAACTCCGAGAACTCAAATCTGTGGTGTCATGATTCATGCACGAAACTTAACATGACTGAGCGGAGTCAAATCCATACTGGTAATCATTTGGACTGTTAACTAGTGTGACGTCATTCCCCCTTCGAGAGCTAGCCGATCACTGGCTTGCCGTGGGCGGGGGTTTTGTGGGGGCTTAGCTGCAAAGGAAAGTGGACTCTGCTATAGATTGTTTCCATGCACAGTGCACCTTTGACTGTAGTCGGAGCAAGTCCACTTATTACACCTTGGTGAGGTACGTACTTCAAAAAATTATATGGTAACAGTGTTTACTAAGGGGCGGGCCTCTTTCTCTGTTAGCACGAGTTCCACCAATCAGCTCTAGAGTTGTTTTAGTGGTAAGTGTCTGTGTATGGCTGAAAAAAGATACAAACACACAGATAGCGAGAAACTAGACGTTGCTGATGAATAAAAAATAAACGCAACTAGGGACAGAGAAAATTCCACAACGAGTAATACAAAGTGAAGAATGACTCCCAAACTTGGTGTAGATTTTTAACCATTCCCACAGGGTAAAGTTAATTCGTTTGCCAATGATAATTATTTATAGTCAGAGGTTTCATGTATTCATGGTCGGGTTTAATTCCCTCTTGAATGTACTCTAGAGGTTATTCCCTACACGCCGTTCATTACAATAACACATGTTATAAGTTATGTAGTGGATAAATGCATCACTTTCTACTTGGCTTATATTTTCAAATATTAATTGTAATAAAAGTTTTAATGACATTCGGACAGAAATTCCTTTTGCTGTTTTCACCATCATTCGTGTGAGAATAACTAAGAGACGGACGTCTCTGTTGTTCAGCAACCACTTCAGTCATTTACCTGTCCATTGCGGAAAGGGCCCTTTGGAGAAATTCTGTTTGATGATATCGTCTTTGGGTTCTCTTTTTAAAGAATTTTTAAAGAAATCAGGGTAGCAAAATGCACTTTAATTTTGAACTCCTTTAGGATATCAAATTCACCTTTCTAATAAATAAATTATAATAATCATGACCTGGAGCTAAACCATATGCATAGGTTTGTTTATGATTTTCTTTTTACATTGTGTGTGTCTGTGTCTTACTCCAACCGTACCTAAAGACTCCTCCCACTAAAACAACTCTACAGCTGATTGGTGGAAATTGTGCTAACAGAGAAAGAGCGCCCCCCGCCCTTAGTAAACACTGTTACCATATAATTTTTTGAAGTCTTTCACCAAGGCGTAACAGAAGAATTGTTCGCAACTAAACATAAAATGAAGGACACATGCAAAGTTTGTTTGGGGAGATATTTGTTTCCATGAGGATAGCGACATGTTCCGCGAAGTGAATTTGCACTCAGGATTGTGACTTTGTGTCCATAGCTGATATACTGAGCCAAATCTTTCTGATACTGATGTGAGAGGGTTCAGTGTAACACTAGCCTCACAGAAAGAAAAGCAGTCCAGCTTTCTGTGAACAGATGGACAAGACGAAAATATCATTTTAAGAGTGTCGAAGAGTTTAAAAAGGAGTCTGCCCAAGATCAAAACAAACCACAGTTTAACTTCACCTCCTAGTGGTCCTAAGGTAGCAAAGGCAAACACACGTAATAGCTGGCTGATTCCGAATACAGACTGCATTCTGTCGACACCCAAGACTCTTATTATGATGAAGACATCCAAAACATACATGATTCCAAGACCAATTCCTAGAGAGCCCATCGTCAACAACACCATGGTGTAGTTATCCAAACTCGGGACCAGTGCTGCAACAAGGTAAAAAAGTAATTATAGGCAATTATGATTAATATGGGTATTTCCATTTTCTCAATAATAATGCTAATGATAATTACAATGATAATAATACAGGAGGCTAAATAATAGAGAAATGTATGGATGCACATATGTATGGAATTTTTGTCACTAATGGTTTACCTATGAAATGTTATACTTTCAAATATTTAGCTACAAACAATACATTAATATAGAATTCACTGTATTTTTGAAAATAGCTTATACTTTGGCCAAGTTACTGTTGTAGTATGGTGAATTTGATATTAATGGGTTACTAGTGTCTTAAAATTTGAGACTATTTATGTGTTTCCACAACTATAATTTCATTCTTACCGTTTGTGGCCAAAATGGTAATGATCTGAGCCCCGGCATAGAGGAACCTGACATTGAACCAAGAGTAGTCAACCACAGCCGCACAGGCTGTTCGTGTTGCCAGATCGGCCAAGGCAGCCACTGACATGGGCCAGGCTGATTCCCGCAGGCTGTACCCGGCGTCACTCAAGATGAAGGGCACAGTCGACTGAGGAGTGAGGGAGACAGAATGGGTAAACGTGACCGTCACAGCACCAGTGTCCCTACGCGTATACATTCTCAGCGACTGCAGTAGTGAGTCATTATGACTGAAAATAGGCCTCTACCCATCACTTTATTCTTTCATTGGCTTGCATGACTCTTACATTAATAAGTATTGCACTGGGGGCAGGAATGCTATGATATAAGGAATTTAAAATGATAGTAAGTCAATAAAACCCTTTCGACTGTATAAACCTCTTGACAAGTGCAGATTGTGTGAAAAGAAGGTCCTTTCACGTCACTGATTATTGGTGTCGACGACTTACGAAAACATTGAGAGCTGTGGTGATGGAGATACAGGTGACAAGGGCTGTGCTGATGATCAAAGGGTCGCGCAGTACCGAAGGCTTGTAATGGTTAAGGAACTTTTTCCAGATTCCTTCCGGCTCTTCATGTTCTCTAATAGGACCACTTTCATGCGCAGTATCGCTTCCCCTTTTCTGTCCAGTAAACAGATAAACAGCATTCAGCTACATCAAAGACTAGGACTTTGTTGTATAGCCACAAAATGTGGACCCACTGTTGCCATCAAGATGAATTTCATTTGATGCAAGGTAAAGTAAAATATTTGCTTGTCAAGCATAATCATACATACTTTGCTCCCCAGAAGTCTGTGGTTCGTATCGCTAATTGCCTCCTTGCTTTGAGGAGTAGACGCTTTTGTGTGCCACTCGACAGGGTGGAAAAGTGCAGTCGCAGGGACAGTTAACATCACCACACAGCCTATAGTTGACATTTAGACACAAAAGCCACGTTACAAAAGGAAAGACAGCCTACGTCACTGTCAAAATTCATATCTTTATCGACCATGACAAAACAAAAATTGTTTTTAAGTGGAAGTTATCCTGAAATAGGGTCAGTTATAATAGTTTCACTTTCAAGAAATCGACCAGGTTTCATAGTCTTACAGCAGATGGCAATTAGTAAAGGCCAATGAACATTGGTATTACCTGTAAGCAATATAAAAATCATGAAACACGATTTGAGAATGGAATGGACATTTCAGTATTTTCAAAATCGGAGCTCCCAAAACTGAGAGCAAAACCAACTCTTATACTGGTCTTTTTTTAGTCTATGGAATTAAGACACCGGCTAGAGTATTAAAAACAAGTGTCTGGGTACTTTCTAAGTCGTCTGTTACCTGCAATAATAGCTGCCCATTCAAATGAAAACTCTTCTTGAAGCCAAGATGCCAACAAAGGCATAACTATGAGGCCCACAGACCCTCCTGTTACCATGATTCCATTTGCAAGACCCAATCGCTTCTTGAAGTATTTCGCAGACATGTGATAACAGCTGTTTATGCAAATACCGCCTCCTATACCTGTGGCATAAAGAAACTGGCTGTCCACAATCCCAAGCTCACAGTTACTCAAGAATCTGGGTAATGAATGACTCCTGAGTAACACAGGGCTCTTCACCTCTCTCTATAATATGATCTGAAGAGCAATGATAAGTTGATTATCATAAAAAGATCTAATAATATCGATTTTACCTGTTTCTCTTAAGACTTTTACATTTTCAATGCAAAGAACTTTGACTTGTCATTGAAGAAGGAAAAGTAAAAATAAAAATCATAGTCTCTTTACGCTGAAGTATCAAAATAAAAAACATGCAATAGGAAAAGAGGAATTGGTTTATAGTGCGGAGCGGTAGAGATGTTTTCATGGCGTATCTGATAACTTGTATGAAAAGAGAAGTGGAACACTTTTGAAGTAAAGCCAAACGACTGTTTTGACCAAGGAGAAATATAAATAGCTGATTTTGAAAAGACAACACATGAGGTCTTACCACTGAGGAGAGAAAATGTCAGAAGGAAGTAGAGGGGATTCCCACAAACAGAGGCTGACACCATCAGAGATGAAGAAGCTACGAAGGCTGCTGTCATCGCCACCGGACGGTAACTGAACTTGCTGCCTAACAGCCCTGCCCATGGACCTGCAAGCAAAAGGTTGCACTGCACACTTTAAACACTTACATAGTTGAAAGGCATCTGCACACACACACACACACACACACACACACACACACACACACATATATATATATATATATATATATATATATATATATATATATATATATATATATATATATATATATATATATGTAATCATTGAATAAATGATATAAGATGTAGCAAAGCAAAGCAAAGTTATTAGAAAGGATACTATGGCTAGAGGAACAATAGTCATGATAATGAGAATAGGATAATCGTAGGTTAGTTAATCATTATCGCAATTAACATTTTCATGTGAGTAAAGGACAAAGTTGACTAAGATATTGCAACTACATGAGGACTTGGACTTAGGACCACGTAGAGACTTAGGGACTTTACTGAGCTCATCTTCACTACATCATCATATGCTACTTCATAAATAGGTGGTGAGAGTGAGAGGATACAGTAATATTAAGCCTGAAGGCGCAGGATACAAGACGTGCAAAAGGGTGCATACAATTGCCCCTCCATTCGCATGCCCACTTTTATACATGCAGGCGTTATCGACAACACATCAGAAGAGAGTAATATAAACATTGTTCAGCAAATAAGATACCTGAGTCTATCATATAATGCAAGGCCTAAATCATACAGAAAATCATTGCTCTGTAGAAAAAGAAAACCACGTTCACATTATATTGAGATATTTCACTATGCCTTGACTTCCAGGTCACAGACCCTTCACGCAAACATAGTAAAGTATTTAAAGGTCAGTTGGCAGCCTTTAATAAATTCATTGTTTTCCATAATGGCAGTCCTCCATTTAAATCCTAGTCATAATTTATATGGAATCTTAAAAATCTGTTGAAATTGAATTTTCAGCTGGATAAATTATTTTAAGAGCGAGAAAGGAAAGCTGTCACACAATGTGTGAAACCCCAAGAGAGGCTAATGCAAAATTCTTCATATTTTGTATATGTCATCTACTTATGCTCGCAAATAAAAAAAAATAAAAATAATAAATAATCGGTATGCTAATTACACTGTAGCGGCCATGATCATACGGTTACAACTCTAGAGTTGTCAGTCATCATAACTTAGGATTATCAGGGTCCTGTCGGACAATGACTTTTACGAGCAGAAAAAGAAAGGCTGAACTTGTCCTTACCTGTTTATGCTTGGGTATACTTGGGTATACTTAAATAAAATCCTAAAGAAAAGTTGCCCTTTGCAAAGAGTACGGATTTAGAAAAGTGTCAACAAAAGTGCTTTACATTGAACACTTCCACAGACCACGACTAGAGGCAGCAGTCCGCCTCTTTGTTCAAGACAGCCAATTTCGGGTGACTTCACAAACTCATAATGTTGGTAAATTTCTACAAAATACAAAATCCTATGTGACAAGGCTTCCATTTGCTCGCCCCATAATACACTGGAAACACGACTGAAGTGTCATTATCTTCGCTGGCAACAAAAGCAGTTCATTAGAGCGTGCTACAAGCTGTCTGCCCCCCCGCCATTTTTTTTTTTTTTTATTTGCCTGATTCTGTAATGAGCATTTCAGGTTGGAGAACAAACATGGAAGTTTCAAGTTCTCGCCGAAGACATCAAAACATTCAGCTATTTATTACCAAAGGGCATTCCGTGGAGAGCGTCATAACGGTTCACTTGGCTTCATGCAATTGCATTCCCTCTCCACGGAATGCCCTTTGGTAATAAATAGCTGAATGTTTTGATGTCTTCGGCGAGAACTTGAAACTTCCATGTTTGTTTTCCAACCTGAAATGCTCATTACAGAATCAGGCAAAAATTAAAAAAAAAAAAAAAATATATATATATATATATATATATATATATATATATATATATATATATATATATATATATATATAATTAAGATATATTCTTTCTATAATGTACTGGATTAGAACTAGCAACCGAGGAGGAGTTTTTGCCTTTTTCTTCCTTAGCAACAACCAAAAAAAAAAAAAAAAAAAAATTGATGAAATAATCCATATGGCACTTTGAAGATTTTGTTTGGTGTTTGCAGATTATTATATTCGATTATCTGAGAATCAATACGATATTGAGAAGAAAGTAATACTACTAAGGACAAAGGATTTAGTTCTCTGTACTGAGTTACTCAGTCACCCAGGGTTTCGTTATGAAATCTGATAGCGATTTTGTAGCCCTGGTGTAGCCATCTCTTCCATTTGCGTCATAGTAACTACAGCGACATAAACTCTGTTGTCGCAGGTTAAAAAAAAGAAAAAATTCACTCTTCTGGCAAATTCCATCTTCTTTGTTAAATCGAGGCCGCAGTTAACAAGATAAAGCGTTTGCTAACAGGGCCTTATGCCTGTCGACCTTGACAGCTCAGTTGTCACAAACATTACGTATTAGAACTGACAACACATTTTGTGGTCATTATTACTCGGCACAGATCATTTCTGAATCGTAGGTAATGGCTTGGACAGCTTTGGCTTCAAGCTTTCGCTTGTGAGTGAAATATTTAGAAAAATGGGAATGATATTGTAGATTCACAGTCAAGGTTGTGGAAAGAAACTTATTCAGAGAAGAAAAAAGTCAGTGCTGAAACTATGAACACAGTGGAAAGGAGGAATTGGAAATTTTCTTCGTGATGACAGTGAAATCTTTCTTTGTGGAGATAAATTAAAACTCTGTTCTGTATATTTGTGATTGATTTTAACAAGCGCTTGATGATGACATTTGTTCAATAATCACGAAGTCTTATTTTTTCTGGGGTAGTTCCTGTAATTTCTGGAGGAATGAGGCATTACTTGTACGAACTGGATTTAACGTAGTTTTCAGCCGCACTGCGGAGCGAGTCTACACCTGCTACTACAGTGCTATGTGTTTGATGTCGAATAACGATGCCTAGGTTACGTAATGATAGGTCACATCCCTAGTAAGTGCCTCCTTACGTAAATTGCAATGAATGTTTAACAAGGAGATTCTTTGTTGTGTACTTGCTTTTGCTTTGCTTTGCTTTGCTTGTATTCATTGGAGTACAACGTATTCTGTCATGGAAACTGAAATTAAGCCTACTTAGTTAACTTTTGCAAACCTATTCACTTAGCCCACTGGCAGGTTAGCCTGGCCAGTCATTGCTTGTATTCAAGTCATCCTAACCAAAATGCGCTAGTTTACGAGGTATATGTAACACCAGTTTTGTGTTAGACCGTAAGCAACGATTGTGCCGCAAGGATAATTACAGATTTCACGCGGATATGAAAATCATTTGCACGCGGGACAGTGATTAGGTCACACACTGAGATAACAGAGCCTTTTAAGTAGATTAGATTGAATTACTTATCCTCAAAGGTCATAGTCAAATCAGTTCCTGATTGTTGCATCATTGTCGTGCCATTTGTGTACATTCTGTCGAAAAATAATGACAGCACTGTCTTGTTGGAAGGGAACTGGATTTTGTATTTCTTCGATATCCTTTTTCTTTTTTTATGAACGGGGAAGAGTGGTTTTTCTTCGTTTAATGATCTCGCACGGACACGGGAAATGATGGTGTATGAAAGTATCCCTGCACAGAATGATAAAACTCACCTGCTAAGTTCCAAACTAACGACTGAAAATTAAAAAGCCATGTTGTCAGCGCAGCGCTTGCTCCCAGTTCCCGAAGTCTCTCTCCGTAGAAGATTCCAAAGCAAGGCCCTTGAGTGGTCATCGTCATCTGTGGGCATTGCGTTACTTTGGAAATTTTCCATACACACGCACTCACACACACACACACACACACACACACACACACACACACACACACACACACATATATATATATATATATATATATATATATATATATATATATATATATATATATATATATATATAATTAGATGTTTTTAGATGCAGTGGCTTGTGAATCTGCCGAAATGTTTGAAATGGGAAGACTATACGGTATTCCAACTGGAAAGAAACTAAAAGTATAGTTCTATGGACAAGTTCAGTTAAGATTATATATAAACAGATAATAACAAAAGATATTTTTAGTTTAGGAACCGGTTGTAACCAAATAGGTGTCTTACAGCACTGTATAAGTAAAAGAATCAGCATATGTGAAGTTTAAACAAAATAACGTAGTAGACTCAGTGATGTTCAGGGAACTGTTGGGCTTTGCGCTATGTACTGAGAAGACTTACTGTACAGACAGTCACTCATATAAGTTATTGATATAAGATATTTCAGTCGAAAGGAAAACCGTTCAAGTTTTGAAAGACATACGGTGCAGATAGTGTTAGCGAAGACAATGAACCAGCCCCATCCACCATCAGGAGGTTCGACCTCTTCGTCAGGAATCTTAGCATCACCTGCCAAAGGAAGAGGTCATGACAGAAAAGACTTGACATGGAACAAGAAAAAAGGTCGAAGGCCAGAGAAGGGGTAAATCCAGAATGCGGGCCATGGGGACAGATTCCCTCAGGAGGAGTGGAGACTCCTATGTTGGGGAGCAGGGGTACGGAGAGAATTCCATCCCTCATAGGCAGTACTATAATAGTTGGTGTCTGTGCTGGGAGTCCAGTCTTCCGCACGAAAAGGTTAGATGATGTTTGGAAGGAGTCTATATTTCCGTGTAATGCTGCAGGTGTGCTGGAGGTACAGTAGTGTGGAAGTGGTTTATTATACGATTTTATTCTTGACACCTGCTACCACTTCAGGACCAAGATTTCCACCCTCTAAAATTATCTGCCAGTAAGAGGACAAATGATTCCTTTGTAATGTCAAGAATATTTGTTGAGTAAGTTTTTCTTCATTTGTAAGAGATAGCGGATGGCTTAGAGTAATCTGACTTATGCCACGACGTGCCCTTGCCCTAGGCGCACCTTAGAATTACTAAAGACCTGAGCTAGAATAAATGAGGTCCGTAAAAGGGGAGGATGCCTGGCGCTCAAAACATTGCTCGATTGCAAGTACTTATTTTTAGGCTTGAACTTATGTGACAGATTCCAGCAAGAGTGTACATCTATCAATCATGTTTGCTTAAACTGATCCCTTCATTAAAAAAAAAAAAAAAAAAAAGCCAAAGACCTCCTTCCCATTTATTGAAAAGCTTGCTTTTAATCTTTCCAGATGAAAATACAGTTTTCAGTTTATACAAGATAATTCTCAACGCAACGTTTAGATTCTTAGAATGATCAACGCGGGATTTGTTATTATTAGGTTATTTTCATTTTAACTGTTCCGCTCATTTTTTATATATATATTTCCTTTCTCTATAGCTAGAAGACTTGAAATTTCTCTCGCACTGCAAGAGAGAAAAGAAAGGAAAGGCCCCGACCTTTTTTCTCGATGGCTTTAAGACCGACGTCATCTTCCATGTGAGCCGTCTGTCCTTGTGGCGACGTCACAAGGGGGACTTTCGTCTCGCCAGACTCTGGGGCCGATTTCGGAGCGTTTGTGCTCTTGCAAGTCTGAGCAGCGTCACTGATCGTCATTCTTGGACCTGTAAACAAGAGAAATGCGCTGTTTTCAGTTTCTCATATACAATTAAATAACGAATAACAATATCAGCACTGGAACTGCATGTAACATAATGTTTATTCACAGTAGTGTATCGGTATTTCTGTTGTATTTCCTAAGGAGAACATTTATTAGAGCCGCTTCGCATACGTCTGAACAGTGACTGAATAAGAATTAGTTTTCGCTCGTAGGTGACTGAAAAGATTCCTTGAAAAGTTTTATTATTTGTTCAGGCTGGCAACTTACAGGACTTACTTGAAAACGGATTACCTTTGAATTGAATATAGAATTTAGACCAAAGGCCAAGTACTGAGACCTATGAGGTCATTCAGCGCTGAAATGGAAATTGACAGTAAAAGTTTTGGAAGGTGTAACAGGAGGAAAACCTCACGGTTGCAGTATGATTCAACTGTTAGGAGAGGGTAGAGAGTAAGATGGAAGAAAGAGAATATGAAAGGAGGTACAGTAAAAGGAATGAAAGGGATTGCAGATAGGGGCCGAAGGCACGCTGCAAAGAACCTAAGCAATGCCTACAGTGCACCACAAGAGGTGCACTGACGGCACTACTCCCTATGATTACCTTCGACTTGATTCGTGTGAAATTTTGACAGCGCCACCCCGCCCCTCCCCCACTGGTAATGTATCTCAGAGACAGGTATAGAAAGGGCTTGGTGACCCTATTGATATTTTCGCAACGTTTCTCAAACTTCAGAAGGGACGTGATTCCCCTGAGATCTGAATTCTGTGGTCATCAAAGACAATTCCCTTGACTTAAATGGCACCCGTGAACGCCCTCCTGCCAAGAACTGAAAGGAGCCCAGCCAGGTCATACCAGCGAGATCAGTCTTAGTGTCCAATTTATCGAGTACTCTTTGCGTTTTATTTTCACTATGAAGATTTAATGTTAAGGCGCAAGACAACTCATCTGTTTGAGTTGACGAACTTCACCGTGAAGTGACGAACGTTATCAAACGTTATCGGAGAGCGAAGGGACAAATATAGATTGTCATATCAGTCGTCAGTGGACAGATTCGGCGTTGCGTGTGGCAGGTTGCTATCACTTGCCACCCATAACGGAACTAACAGACTCCATCCAACCCCCGTGAAAATGGACAGTGGTTTACATTAAACCCGAAATATTCTATATATATGGATAAGGTTTACAATACTAGTAAAATACAATTTATGTTGGTTGAATCTGTAGTCTAAGCTGAAATGTGGCAGAGTTTCAAACATTTCATACTTAGCGCTAACATATTCACAGGCGAAGCCAAAACTGAGATGTGCGTATCTTCTCATCTTCACAATAACATCTTCGTCAAAACATCAAACTCTTACAGTGAGGTCAGTCTAATTACTGACAACTGCTGCTGCAGTGGTGGTAACCAACATAACCACATCGGTGCCTTTGGAAGTGCCAGTAGTTTTGTTATTTTAAACCTCTGGCAGAATATTTGCCCAGCAAGGAACAGCATCAGAAAACTTCATAAAAATCGCTTCCAGCAAAGAACAACGGAGACCTAATCCCTTGCATAAGTCAGCTGCAGTACAAATGACGGCTAATTCTCTTCGGTTGAAAAAGAAGAGATGATCCACTAACCAAACGGTAAATTTCCACACCCCGATGTCCAGCACCACGTCGCTTACATTCTAGCAATTCAGGACACAGAAGCAATGTAGAGAGTCATAAGGATGTATGGATGGTACAGAGCAATAGAAAGTTTCTGTGATGGAACTGAAGTATGTGTCAGAGTTCGTAAAAGGAGAGTCACTGGTTTGGTGTAAAAGCTGGTAAGAGAGAAGGGTGCATCAAGTCTCTATGCTGTTTAATATTTTCTTGGAAGGAGTCAAAGAAAAGACAGTAGGCAGGCTACACAGTTTAAGCTGAGGATGAAAGTGAGTCAGAGCCAGGCAATGCAGGTCAATCGCCATCAAGAAGGTGGAGCAGCAAATGTTACCGTGGATGGCATGAAAATAGAATAATTGGGAGTGTCGCTGGATGCCAAGGTTGGAATTTATAAAGAACTGTAGAGCCAACTCTCCTCTATTGAAGTGAAGTGTAGATATTGTGAATGAAAGAAAATAGGAAGAAGCTCTAGGGAAGACGTTTTCACAGAGTATTTGAGGTATGCAAAGAATCAGAAGGATGAGAAATGTGGAGCTGTGTAAGAGTGGACAGATGTTAGTTTGGCTCAAAGAATGGAGCAAAATGTTTTGAGATGATTTGGTCATGTGGCAAGAATGGAGGATGATAGGTTGATGAGAAAGTTATACATCTTGGAAGAGCTCAAAGGAAGGAGGAGATGAAGACCTAGGGAGAAGGGGGTCCTCAATAGCCAGGAAGAAGAGAGTGCCTGCCAAATAAAAATTAATGGCGCAGCAGTCTTGTGGGAGTTGTCTGCACCCAGGATTTAACCATGATTCAGCAGTTTAGGTCTGAATGTGACAGTGATCATTGCCTTTTCTTTTCTCAGAGTCGACCACATTAGGAGAAATAGCAATATATATATATATATATATATTTTCTGATATCGGGATATAGGTCTCTCAGGTATATATACTGAGAGATCGATATGATGAGTCAGAAATTTATTTCTGTTCCACACGTGATTGTGTGTTGATGATATATATATATATATATATATATATATATATATATATATATATATATATATATATATATATATATATATATATATATATATAGAGTATATGGCAAATCTGTTTGCTCTCAGTTTTCCATGTGACCGCTGCCGCTGGCATCTGTCCCTCCTTTTCCTGACATCTGCAGCTCAGACAAGGAAGAACTTACTGTGCCCACGAATACACTAAGGAAGTAATGCCTTCAGTAACAGTAGCCAGTCTTCTGGAATTTCCAGTAATGTAGTTTGTTTATGTCTGGTCACCTAAATTGGAGTGTATTCATATGAAGAATGTACTTTTAAGGTGATGAATGTCCTGCTTGCGGTGAAACTCTTGGGTTTCACAGATCTTCAGACCACCTAGATTTTTGAAACGCTAGAAGCCATTTTCCCTCTATTTCCACATTCACTCATTCACTACTGAATTCTTCTTCTTATTTCTACGTTAACTTACTTTACAGTTTATAATCACTTATCTGAATGTGAGTCTAAATGAATGGATGAGAAATAATCGAGCTATACATTCCATTTGCTATTGCAAAGGTATTTTGAATTTCAAAAAATAAAACATTCGCGACTTCGGTGGATTTTTTCTACTCCGGTTAAACTTACAAGTAATGTACAGGACAGTTCAGTATCTACTTATATAAGAGGACGGAATATCTTGGAATGAATTTAATATTATATATATATATATATATATATATATATATATATATATATATATATATATATATATATATATATATATATATATATATAAGAATATATTTATATACATATATAAATTATATAAATATGTAATATATACATATATGAATAAATTATATATATATACTATAATATATATATATATGAATTATATATATACATATATATATATATATATATATATATATATATATATATATATATATATTATATATATATATATATATATATATTATATATACTATACATATATATATATATATATGTATATATATATATATATACAACTTACATAAGTGTTATATAAATCACAAGTCAGTATTAAACAGTGAAATTCAGCTTATTACGTCAGGGGCGTCATTTACGGGGGCAACTGGCCCCCAAGACTCAAGATGCCCCCAGCCCTCAACTTGGCCCCCTCACCCCACCAAGCCCCAAGAAGTAACAGCAGCTGGTTTTCCATTATTCCTACCGAAATTCAAATGTGTCATCACATTAAGTTATATCTTTCTATCTATCTATTTTATGTGCTTCAAAAAGCACAAAAAATAGCTTAAAATCAAAAAAACCTCGGATGATTAGGCTCGCTTCGCTCGCCAGACTGCCTTTGCCACCGCCCCCCCATCAAAAATCTGAAATGACGTTCCTGTATTCCGTTGTTACTTCCTGTTATAAAACTAGAAATTCAACTGTCCTGTACTAGTTAGTTTTACTTAAGAGGAAGAACTCCACCCGAAATGGTGGTTATCAGGTTTTGTTGACATTCGAAATGTATTTTTGGTAGAAAACACAATATCTCGTTGATTTCTCTTCCGTTTGCTTTAAAATGAGTGCTGGTAAACTAGTCATTTGCATCTCATTGGTATCCCTACCCTGTACTATTCTTTTGTCATATTTCCTCGAAAGAAATCTCTTTGACCCAGTATAAAACACCTCGTATGAGTCTTCACAGTCATATTTGCAAATAAGATAAACAAATGACTCTATCTCGACGAATGAAATGACGAGACTTTCGTTGACAGTATAGCTGCATTTCATGTCTGGTATTGTATTCATGCTTACCTTCGTCTTTGTAAGACTTCGCAGGATGTCAGACTCCAACTCCCTTCAATTCGTTTGACCTGGCAGAGAAGTATCAAAACGCACATTCCATTCTGCTGACTGTCCTCGTCAGCGATGCAATGTCAGCCTGACATTTCGTCGCTGAATCCACTTCCGCGAGTGACTTCCGTTTGTCAGCAGCCTCTTTCTGTAACTAACTATCGCATTGCTCGAGAGAGCAGCGCAGGGTGCTGTGACGCTGAGCTGGCAGAGCATATCTTCTAATGCTAATCTGTTGCCAAGGGCTGAGGAGAATGAAGTCATCCGCTGTCCTTTGTCTTCGAAAAGCGCTGCTGTTTCCTTTTCGTCTGTCAACGAATTCGTGAGGACTGATACTCGGACGGTTCGAAGTACTTATTGGCTTTTGGTATTTTGAGAAATGTTTTCAAAACTTTTATGGTGAAGTTTTTACAACATATGGAAGTGTTTTAACTCTTATTCTTCTTCTTTGGAGTATTGTTCTCCAGTGTGGTCTTCCGGTGCTGACTCTCATCATCTCAAACTCTTGGATAGTTATGTTATCAGTCAAGTTTATTTTACCAACTCTTAATAATGACTTGTGGCACAGGCGTCAAAGTGAATTTATTATGTTTGCTGCACAACTTGTACTACAATGATAAACATTCTCCGCACTACCTGACATCACAGCACTAGGCAGGCTGCTGCTGCTTCTGCTGCTGCTGCACAGGGTCGTTTACTCATTTCAGGCTCAATACTGCTCAGTTTGAAGATGACGACTAAAGTGTGGATTAGTTTTCTTATTGCAATTGTAGAGTCTTCTGATCTCTAAATGTCTCAGCGAGGAGCAAATTTATTCCTGCTCTCTGCTGCTGACGTCGCTGAATTCGGCGTCTCGGTTTTATTTTCTTATCCCTCATATCTAATCATTTATGACTTTTCCTTTAACTTGTCTCCCGTCACCGCCTGATTTCTTTCTGGAGTCGTCCCAGAGCTCTGACCTTTTTACCACTTGTTTCTCACTGTTCCACATCTGCTCATGCCACATACTACGCCAAAAATTTATAGCAACAATTTTATAAGTGTTTATAAGTATTTTTTCCATTCATCCTGTGATCTGCAGTTGACTAAGAGTAGAGCTGCACAACAATCCCTTCACACTGTGCAAGCTTGGCTTCCATAGAAAAACGGTTTCCCTTTCAAATCTTTTGCGCACATCCTGCCACCTTCTTTACTTCACTTATTCTGCGAGTCTGCGACCCTTTCTCTTATCTCTCCATCATCCAATTTCTTTACTCCCAAATACTTCTATGATTCAGCTACTACCATTTTTCCACCATCCATACTAGCATTCATTCATTGTTTCATTTTCCTTATTTCATTGAACCCCACGACTATACTTCTAATTACATTTACTTCCAGTTTTCTCCTCCTGCAAACGCCCTCAGACTCATTCGCTAATTGTTGTACTTCTTCTTCACTCTCCCCACTAAGCACTGCTTGTTTGCAATCACTAACCATTCTCCACTTCTTTCGTGACTCATCTTACCCAGCTTTGCACTTATGTCTCGCATCTTTTTCTGACGTCTCGTTCCATTTCCGTCCACAAAGGTCTGTCATAACCACAGAGACATAACAAAGACTCTTGTTACAGTATGAAGTCAGGGGAGCGACTGGTTTGAAGTAAATTAGACCCTGGAAGAGGATACGTCATCTATGTTTATGATGAAGTCTTTCGTCAAGAGTCAGGGAATGCGAGAAGTGGCTCTGAATAGCCGGGAAAGTGCTGATGTTGCCTTTAGCAGAGAATGCAGTTCACACGTCCTGAAGCTTTTCAAAGAGAAGAAAGTTGAGATTAGTGCCGGCTCGGGAAAAGTTATGATACGTGAGGGTGTGAAGCTCACGAAATAATAATGATACAAGGAAGTATCCCAGCTCAGTGCAGCTTTTGGAA
This sequence comes from Macrobrachium rosenbergii, assembly GCF_040412425.1. Lineage (NCBI taxonomy): Eukaryota > Metazoa > Arthropoda > Malacostraca > Decapoda > Palaemonidae > Macrobrachium > Macrobrachium rosenbergii. The sequence continues at coordinate 47,883,009 of NC_089796.1, forward strand.
CAGATGAATATCTAAGGAGGCAAACGCTTGAAAGCTGAAAAGACGTGCGATTGTAATAATGTTGGGGAGAAATAGTGATCGACAGAAAAACGTGGCAAAAAAAAGTGTCACAGAGCCCTAGCGGAAATATGCTTCAGAGCTTCGTGAGGGGTTTCGAGCATGAGTGAAGCTTTATTTGATGATGATGATGATGATGATGATGAGGGTATCAAAGTAAAATGATTTCTTCGAGTGAACAGCAGCAACAAAGAATCTAGAGTAATGTCAGAGACACACTTACGTCAGGGCATACCCGAAGGCTCAAGGAAGCAGGAATGCTTTCAGTGCGAAATAGAAGATATAGCGGTCGAAAGACGCAAGCAGTCGACTCCCTGCTAATAGGCTCTTCTACATTTACAACTAGGTATGAGCCTGTGGAATTTGGTTTCACAATAGCCTCAGCAGTTAGAAGTCTGTTCTTGACACACACACACACACACACACACACATATATATATATAATATATATATATACATACATATATATATATATATATATATATATATATATATATATATATATACTATTTATCACATATGATTCATATACAATGAGAAAGCTGTCGGAAATAATATATTTTTATATGTTACGAAGGGGAATTTTAGTTGATAATAGTATATATATAGGAATCAGGACTACAGTGACGCACAACGAAATCGGCCACAAGATATATATGAATAACATCTCCCATCAACTCATCGAACTCAGGTGTTTTTGCGTTTATATATACCTCTGCCATGTTGATATATATAAATGACTATTTATCACATCACCGTGATTCACATACAAGTGAGCTACAAACGTTTTTTATACACTCTACGGAAATAAATATTAAATGTTACAAAAGTTGATAATAAGTCCAGATCCCTGGGGATCGAATCGGACGAGGAATCATCTAGTCCACTACGAAATGCCCAAGAGAGGATATTATAACATCTCCCATCAACTCACTTCAACTCCAGGTGTTTTGCGTTTTGGAGACGATTCAACCTCTTGCGTCGTGATTTGGAAAACTATTTAATCAATTCATATACAGTCAGAAAGCCAAACGTCCTTTAATACCAATTTGACCGAAATAATATATTTTCAAGAATTTTTAGTTGATAATAAGTCCACCGTCCCGTTCTACCCAACTCTGCTGAAATCGGCCCATATGAATAACATCTCCCATCAACTCACCAGGTTTTTAGTTTTCTGGAGAAGAAAACTGCGTTTGAGATGGCTGACTATTTATCATTGATTCTGTCAATCGGTCGCAAACGTCCTTTTTCTGTCCTCGGAAATAATATATTTTCATATATGTTCAGATTTTCTTGATAAAACTACTGAGGTTAGAGGGGCTGCAAAATTGGTATGTTGAATAACACCCATCCTCCAATCATCAAACACCAACCTCTGCCATGTTGACCGTGTGAGTGCGTTTGCCCCCAGCCTCGTGTAGTTTTTATTTTATTTAAGGCTAAATTATTTTCATGATTGTGAATTTTCTGGCACCGGTATACGGTGCCAATCAACACATGCCACCATCGGGCCGTGGTATCAATAACATCTCCCATCAACTGGGCCGTCGAACTGTGTTTTGCGTTTTGGCGCGATTCACCCACCTCTGCCATGGCCGTGCGTTTGAGAGACTATTTTCATCACAGCATTGTACGCTTTGTATTCAGAAATTGATTCCCCGGTAACATATATGAAAAGAAACTTCGGCGCATTCTTTACTTGTTTGTTACGGGTGAGTTGATGGGATGAGAATCGATGTCAACCCTTATTATCCTCCCATATATGAAAAATGGGTTTTCTGTTGATGAATTTCCGTCACATACACAGTGGACATTTTTTACCCACAAATACTAAACCACAAAATTTAATGTAGCTTATATCGTGTAATATCTAGTCCACTATGCCCAAGGGATATTATAACTGGTAAGTACTTCACCTCCTGTGGGATTCAAATTGCATCTAATTTGGAAAACAACAACGCGCAGACGCAGTGACCTTTGACCTATCAAGAGAGGTATAAGTTGCTACCAACTCTGCTGTCCATATGCCTGTCGAATTCAGGTTTTAGTTTTCTGTAGAAGAAAACTATTGAGATGGCTGTTTGTCTGTCCGTCCGCACTTTTTCTGTCCTCCCTCAGATCTTAAAAACTACTGAGGTTAGAGGGGCTGCAAAATTGGTATGTTGAACACCCACCCTCTAATCATCAAACACCAAATTGCAGCCCTCTAGCCTCGGTAGTTTTTATTTTATTTAAGGCTAAAGTTAGTCATGATTGTGCTTCTGGCACCGGGATAGGTGCCAATAACACATGCCACCATCGGGCCGTGGCTGAAAGTTTCATGGGCCGCGGCTGAGCTTCATGGGCCGTGCCTGAGAGTTTCATACAGCATTGTACGCTGTACAGAAAACTCGATTACGCCGAAGAAACTTCGGCGCATTCTTTACTTGTTTGTACTTGAGAATCGATGTCAACCCACCTCCACCAAGGTAGTTGATTGGCGCGTTTCCAACATGTGGCTCATTGCCGATTTTGGTCACATAGCCTACACCGTCACTCGCATGATTTCCTTTGGGTGCAATTATTCCCGAGGTAAGTGGAGATACCACACACACACACACACACACACACACACACACACACACATATATATATATATATATATATATATATATATATATATATATATAGAGAGAGAGAGAGAGAGAGAGAGAGAGAGAGAGAGAGAGAGAGAGAGAGAGAGAGAGAGAGAGATAGGTTTCGTAACTGGTTCGTAATAAGCTAATCCTTTCCCTCGTGACATAGAAGAGCACATTCTCGCATTACTAATCTTTTTCGCAATTCCCTCAGTCTGTATTTGATATTTTTTCAAAGGTTAAGGAGTAGTATAATAGTTAAGAGATTTGGTAACAAACTGCGTCATTAATGACTTCTGTCTTGTTGGTAGTTGCATTGGCAATACTGCCAGAAATTGTAAATATCATCAATAAGTCTTACGCTATATTAGCAATATTTACGGTATATTCATCAGTTATGACTATAATATTTACGATATAGTAAAGATATATCATTGTCAGAGTGGACGATGCTACCAACTGTTTAATCTCGTTGTGTAGACTGCTTTATCTTCCTAAAACTGGGTTTTAGGCAGAATTCAACAGTATTCCAGGGTGGAATGAAAAGAAACGTGAAGGGACTGTTTTGGGGGCGTTTGGTGCGCTCCCAAAGGTCAAGATTCGGCAAGGCAACAGCGCGCAATGTTATTGCGGGAAACGCCAGGCAGTGAGTGAGTTGGGATCAAGGAGTCGCATTGAAGTGTGGTCTGCGCGAAGTCTTCTTCTATGGGAGCGAAAATCGCGCTTGTTTGTTTGGGTTGTTTCAGTAGGTTACTGTGATCACTTTTATTATTGCAAATATGCTAAGGTAAGTCTTCCGTCATCGCACTGAATACTCTAAATCTTCGACTGTCAATTATTTACTCGTAAATAAATAGATGATGTCTGTCAGTACGAAGTTCATTAACCCTTGCCTATCGGTTCGAGGCGCGAGAGAGAGAGAGAGAGAGAGAGGGGGGTGGGGGGAGAGAGAGACGTATATTTAATGGAGAGGATAATGAGCCCATTCTTGTTAAATTATAAGAACATTTTGGATTACAGGGATGTCTGCTCAGAATGCTTCGTAATGTTGCGCGGAATCCTTCCTGACTGACGCTGAACAATGGTTCCGGTGACACTTTTCCTGGCAACTATCAGAGTGCCGAAGGACTTGATTTTGAATGCATGAATATTCATCTGTCTGGTACGAATGCTTCTCTTATCACTCTCTTTATGGTTATAAATGTTTAACTGTTGAATTTATGTTTTGAGCCTATTGCGAGGTAGTTCTTTTAATTGTAGATTCCTTCAATATGATGAGAGGCTTTTGTTACAGAACAAGATTGAAAGAGCACAAAACAAATGGGAAGAAAGAGAACGAAAGAAAAAGAGAACGGTTTTTGAGAGGAGCTTGACTCTTCGTCTGGCTGGGTTCGAATCCTATGGAAGAGTGATTTCAAGGCAACAACGGATGGAAATCCACCAGGCAATATATTTCTTTTGTTCCACTTTTAAATCTCCTTTAAACATCTTGTGCAAAATAGCATAAATATCGTTTTCAACTGATAGCTGAATGAGTTTAGATTCTGGAAAGTTGTCAGACAATATTATAATATATATATATATATATATATCTTGTTATACTACTGCGGGAACAATCGATCATATGCAATTGATTATTCGCTCACGTGTGTAAAAAGATCATTATTCTTCTGACTATTCTTACTGAATGTTTATGATCATGATTTATTCTTGCTCGTCTGGCCTAAATGGAATGTATCATAGTGTGTGTGTGTGTATACATATATATATATATATATATATATATATATATATATATATATATATATATATATATATATATATATATATATATATATATATATATATATATATATATATATATTATTATGATTAGCAAGAAAAGCAAATTGCCTCCCTCTTTGTTGTTGTTGTTGTTTATTCTGTTGTTTTCATTTTGCAAATCGATAGACCATCTGTCATCGGTGCACGGTCAGAATACAAGGGTTTAAAAGATTAAGGCCACTCCTTTAGGCAGATCTTTCTTCGAGGCAAAGTGATCTCTGTTGTATTACAGGCAAAACTCCTGCGGGCATCAGCTGAAGATGATTCAACACCCCATATGCTGGGAGTGCCCCTGCCCCCATAGGAGGAGATAAAAGCAGAAAACATGAGGCCTCCCTCACACACGCAAGGTGGACGACAGGGAGTGAAGAAGGACCAAGCCACCTGCCCTTGGCCGTGTCCTTAGCTAACCACGTGGCCCTTTTCAGCCTTCGAGCCACGTGTGTTTGCTCCACCTGACCTGCGGATGCCCCACATGCCATTGCCCGGCCTTTTCGTGAAATTCCACGCGTTGCCCTTCTACAAAGTCCCCATCGCGTGCCCTTGCATCCTAACACGTGGAAGAACTCGCCCCTCGAAATCGCAAGTCATCCACGGACCAATTTTCGTTGGAACCACAACAGCCCTGGAAAACCTCCATTCCCTCGTAACATTTAAAAGCGCCATTAATCAATCTAATGTGCAAGAAAAACATTAAATAAGCCCTTTGGCACCCTCAGTGCAGCTAATATTCTTTGTCTGTTTTGTTAGGTATATCTCTCATTTCTATTTCGTGGAAGCTTCTTGGACTGAGTCTGGAATCCCCAGTTTCATTCATTAGAATCCCCTTCAGGATCAATAATCTACTTGCGTTCCTCTTTCCCAACTAAAGTCATTTATTATAAAAGTCAGTAACAAGAGCCCTCGTTCATATGAAATTCCCCTTTGTTTTCCTCCTTTTTATGTTTTCCTGGACCCACGAAGTCAGAATCACAAGGCTAAATTACCTTAAATTGTTGCTACCTGTCTCTCACAGAGAATATTTCAAACTAAATCGCCAGGAAAAAAATAAAAAAAAAAATATATATATATATATATATATATATATATATATATATATATATATATATATATATATATATATAAATCTGTTTGTGTGTCCACAGGCTTCTTAATTCCAGAGGTTTCTGGGGCTTAAGGCTTCATGCTTCAAGACAATCTCCAGGCTCTTCGGAGCTTTTCGTCTCCGATTTTTTCTCCATAAAACTCTGTTCTTTAGTATTGTGCAAGAACAGGGGAAGGTTTCTGGGAATTCCGAAGGCTTCTGGTCCTCCCTAGAGGTGAAAGGCTTCGAAGATTTCTTCGGGGGAATCCCTCGTTCTTGAAGGGAAGCGGATCCGACAGGAATCCGTTCAGGAGCTGAAGACGGCTTCACAGGGTCCTGGAGTCTTTAAGAATTTAAGAAGACTTTATAATCCCATGGGTGTTTCTCCAGGAATGCTTCAGAGCTGAAGACTTCAAAAGGACCCTGTAGATCTAAAGACTCCAGGGTGAAGCCATCTTCAAAATTCCTGGAGAAACACCCACTATTATACTTCAAGAATCCAGCCGTCTCCGGCTCCTTCTGCTGCAAATCAAGTATGCATTCAAACAAACAAACAGACGAGCGTTTCTGAGTTTTAGTATTATACTGGCACGTGAGCAACAGCAAGCATCTGTATATATATATATATATATATATATATATATATATATAAATCATATATATATATTAATTAATATATAATATATTGTGACGAAGTGCCCAGTGTCTGGTCTTCAAATTAAACCTGGTGTCTAAGTGCTTGATATTTGATTACCAAACTTACCATTTATCCGACAAGTATGGTTACCTCATAACAGCCAGACACCTGAACCCTCATCACAAATACAAAACGACTGATTTCTCTAAAGGCAACAGTGATCCCTTATAAAACTTATCAATCATGCAAGAAAACAGAATAAGTTCACTAATACAGGTGTGAGGTAGATATCTACATGAGATTAAGTTAAAGGGCATCACTCCAACAACATTAAAAAAGTCTAAGTATTTTCATTTCCCTGGTTCGAGCTCACTTCAATTACTTGAAGGAAAACATCTCACTTACCACTCTGTATCTAATTCAAATCAAAATTACTGGTGGGTCAATAAATGAAACTCTGATATAACAATTTTAAATACAAAAATTTATTTCTAAATTCAAAGATTATACATGACTTTAACAGTCTCAGGGAAAATTTCTTATTACTTGAAAACAAAGCAAAATTGGATTAAGTTTGAATTAATCATTGCCAAAATTAAATCAGAAATCAATTTATTAATTAATCAAAAATTATTCAAGTAAAATTTAAGTTGTTAAGTAATGGATAATGATTGAGAAGAAATACAAGTAAATTAATTCTCAAGTGTTAAACAAAATAAGGCAACTAAATTAATCAAAAAAAATGTGAATACAAAAGACACAGAAATAAATTCTGCAAAAAAAGAAAAAATATCAAAATGTAAAGCAAAAAATTAAGACAATAGTAAACACACTACATGTATGTAAAAGCTCTTCAAAAAGTAAAGTATAAAACATACAATGTGAAAAAGTATTAAAAAAGGAAAAAATAGAATAATTGTATATAACCACTGTAAATATTATTCTTAGTGCACTAAAAACCAGTTTCTCCACTTTTTAGGCCTGTTACACTTATTAATAGGCGCTGTTACCTTCACTCAGTAAAATACACTGTTCAGATGACTCAGAAACATTTACTAAGGAATTAAACAGTTAAAAGTTACGAGTGACCATTGATTACAAAAATATTAGTTACGTTACGGCAGGACTTTCGAAGTCCTGAGAGCGAGAGAGAGAGAGAGAGACCCACAGATCTCCAGAGAGAACCGCAGTTCCCCTCAGCATGGTCAGGCTCAGAATGACTCTTTGTATGGGCGTCTATAGATGGGTGGGGCCGTTCTTCCATACGAGTGTGTGAACAGGTCTTAGATGAGATTTTTATTTTAAAAAGCTCTTTAAAAATGATAATTAGAAAGTGGAATTACAGTTAATAATAATATTTATTATTACATAGTTTCAGAACAAAAGAATCTCTAGTTACTACAATAAAATGAAAAGATATTGTCTCATGGAAAATTCCAGAACAATGTTATGCAACTTTCGTGACATGATTCACCACCCAACAGCATTCTGTACAGGAATGATCTAGCCATAAAGAATGTGCTACTTCAGCAGTCTTGTATATTGATGAAAACAAGTCGCCTCTTTATAGAACAACTAACCCCTGTCTCTCTCTCCACTCCATATATCTTCCTTCTTATAAACCATACAGGGTTTAAACACATTAATTTTAAGCTAACTCTCTATGGAATCTGCACATCTGAACACAAAACTATACAGTATACGACAATACACACAATGACTAAGGAGAGATTACTGCATTATGAAAACCACAGCATAAGAATATATATATATATATATATATATATATATATATATATATATATATATATATATATATATATATATATATATATATATATATATATATATATATATATGTGTGTGTGTGTGTGTACATGGGATTTTGTAAATTATAAATAAGGTACAGGTATAGGAACTCTCTAAGGATAACGAATGTTGAAGAATCGTATATCAGTTTGATAGAACTCATAATAGACATTTATTCATTGTCAGATCAAACGTTTGTTTATGGAATTTCCGTTTGAATATAAACTTTAACTCACAAATACACAATTTACTTAATTTCAAAATATGACTGACTGTTAATGGTAAATCCAATTCGATTATTTGCAGCAACCCTTTGCATCCAATATTTAGCTTTTTACTTTATATGCATTCCTGCTTCATGTCTTCCATCTTGCTGTCCAACCTCTCTAATTGTCAACCAATACAAAAGCTGGCAGTCAGTAAAGACCAGCCACCCGAAGTACCCAAAAACCCGACTTTGGCCCTTACATAAGTCTGGAAATATTCAACCGACCAGGATGAAACCCTAGCGTTAGAGGTATCCCACTAAAAATCTCTAATTCTGGAGATCCAGATATCGATTTTTGGTGTTCAAGGTATGTGGTAGGGGGTGGGAAAGTGAGGGACCTAACATTGTGCGCAGACAATTACCACTGGGAAAACTGCCACTGGGAAAATTGTCATTGGGAAAATTGCTACTAGAAAAATTGCTCATCTAGAAATATCGTCACTGGGGAAATTAATTGCCTCATGTTCCTGACTTTTAACATTTGTTTATCGCTCCAAATTTTCTCATGTTACTGACTGTTATAATAACGGTTTATCTTTACAAACTGCGAAAGTGTTTTTGAAACTATGATTATTAACAAAATTTCTAATTTCCCATTTAGCAAGTGTTATAACATCTCTTTATATCTACAAACTGCTATTCTGTCACCTCTCATTTAATGGAGTTAATAACAACTTCAAATATTTTAAAAAATTTGTATTTCTGCCAACTTCAGCCCAGAATGCTTTCTATAATCAAGAGTGAACGAGGCAATGACATGATCGTTGGCGAGCCACAGTATAGGCCTACGTATCATAAACACAGTACAAATAAGGATGGTATAGTTGTAAATTGGACGTGTACCCAATGGAAAAGAATAAACTGCAAGACGAGACTTCATACAAAAACGTCGATCGATGACTCTGAAGTTCTGAAACATATGAACAAACATACCCATTCATCAACGAAAGATCAGATAGATGCAAAAGTTGCCCAGGAGTTTTTAAAATCCAGAGTGAAAACACCCTGACAATCAAGTCACATCCTAGCAACAGCATCTCAAGCTACTGCTCGGAGAAAGCACCGGTTGACACGAGGTCAGAAGAAATCACAAAATCTTGAGATGGTGTTTTCAGCGAATGTTTCTGGCGATGTTATAGTCACCTTAATATTGCACCAGTCTATGTATCAGAACACCATTCACTCAGCTGTGTACATATATTTCACAGCCATATGTTTTACACTTGTATAATTGTATGTTTACCTCTGTGAAGAAACACAGAGGCCTATAGTTAATCCCTTTTTCCTTACCTGTCAAGGGTTGGGACTATGTTGCGACCCACAAGGGTTTTTGACTTGTGTGAATTTTAGATGAACAAGTCAGTTGTAACCTGACCTATGCTTTCGCTTATGTCTCACTCACACTGGTGACCCCGGAGCAACCTGAGGAAGCCGACGAAGAGATAACCAATCACGCCAACGAACCCTACACCATCAGTGAGAGCCTTGCAGCAGCCTCTATGTGATTGCCACCCTTCACGCCCCATCGCACAGAAGCATGGTTTTTTAGGGCGGAAACGATTTTCCACACAAAGAAGATCACCTCATCGACATTGAAAGCAGATGCAGTCCTCAAATTCCTGCTGGACGATGTATTGAACAAGTAGCAGCATGGCTCAAGGAACTAAACACCCAAGTAATATATGACATCCTTAAGGACCAGCTGAAGTCATCCTTCAGCATGCAGCCAGCCCAGAGAGCAGAGAAGTTCCTGAGCCACCTAAGGACACCAATAGGTGACAAGAGGCCTTCGCACGTGAATAAGCAGCTGGGATGACTCATCACCCTACCATCCAGAGGCAGGGAATCCGAGCCATCCTTGGATCTGGTAAGGGAAGTATTCCTCACCAAATTATCCCACCAGACAGTAGCCCCAATGCGGAGAGCCTCCACCATGCCCATAGAAGAATTTTTGGTCATGGTCGACGAGGTCCATACAGTACATAAATCAGCAGACCCCTTGCAGCTGGTATCAGCAGCATGTAGTGTCAAGTGTTCATCCGACAGCGAAGGAAGCAGCAATGATAACAAACCAGCCGATCCCGTCTACAAGAAACATCTTCCCAAGGGAAAACAATCACAAAGAAGACAGGAACCCCTGGAAGGAGTCTGTTTCTTCCATTGGAGATTTGGGGTAAAGCGAGGAAGTGCGACAAAGGCTGCATAATTTAAAAAAACACCCAGTAGGTTTGCAGAAGCGACCCAACCATACTAATGTCAGCGGGGGCAGACAGGTTGCCTCGTAAGAGTAATCGTGCCTGCCCACCGCTGTCTTTCTATCAGGTATGAGAGACAGACAGAGACGTGCCTCTTCATTAGGGATGAAAGAACCAACATGGAATTCTTGGTAGATACCGGAGCCTGCAGGTCTTTTATCCCAGCAAGACCAGCAGAGCGAATGAACCACGCCCCACCCCCCAACCTGCAGGTCTCCACAGCCAGGGGAGCCCCATTAACCATGTACGGGAGGCGGGAGATGAAAGTCAAATTCAATGGACAAGACTAGGACTGATCCTTCATAACGGCAGACGTAACGATGGTGTTGTTATGAGCAGATTTCCTAACGGCGCATAAACTCCTAGTCGATGTAGCAAGAAAGGAACTAGCCACGAGATCCACAAATAATTCATCTCCCCAGCAGCCCAGGGGATGCACAATAACTTCAACAACAAATGAGAAGCAGAGAGTTTGCCCTGTCACACTAAAGGTCCCACCAGCAGAAATGAGAGATTTGTTGCGGGAATATGAGGATGTATTCAAGGACAACCTCAAGCACGACCTCATCAAACCAGCAAAGCACAGAATAGAGCATCACATCCAGACAGAAGGTCCCCCGATACACTCAGAATTCAGGCAGCTGGCACTGGGAAAACTTTCCCACGCAAAGAAAGTTTTCAAGGAAATGGAAGAAGCCGGAATATGCCAGAAAGGATCCAGTCCGTGGGCATCACCACTGCAAATGGTGCCAAAAGCAGATGGAACATGGCGCCCCTGCGGAGATTACCGGCTGTTGAATGTCAAGACAAAACCAGACAGATACACACTACCTAATATGAAAATGAGTGGAGCAAGAATATTCACCAAAATCGATCTGCTGAAAGGGTATTTTCAAGTACCGGTAGTGAAAGAGGATGCCGAAAAGACGGCAATCATCACCCCCTTTGGCACCTACACATTCAACTACAGCTGTTTCGGCCTCTGCAACTCAGGGGCAACGTTCCAAAGATTGAGGGACAAGATATTCAGGTACCATCCATTCTGTGTAGTATACGTGAGTGGTATACTAATATTCAGCCCGAACCTGAAGCAGCATTTCAAACGTGTAAGAGAAGTGTTAAAAAGACTAAAAGAAAACGAGTTAATAGTGCGAGAAGACAAGTGCAAATGGGGAAAAAAAACAGTCAATGTTTTAGGACATTTAGTGAGCCAAGATGGCATAAAACCACTACCTGAAAAAATCAAAGCACTAACAAAATTCCCCAAACCAACAACAGTGAAAACGGTACAAGAGTTCTCAGGACTCATAAACTACTACCACTGATTCATTCCTAATATAGCTAAAATCATGAGCCCCATATATCAGTGTTTGAAGGGAAATAAAAAACAGTTAACTTGGGCAAGTGAACAAGACAATGCATTTAGGTTAGCAAAAGAACCAATGACAAATGCAACAACACTAATATTTCCTCTCCCCAACAGATCCCTCACATTGACAACCGATGCAAGCAACACGGAGATGAGTGCTGTACTTGAACAGGACACAGATGATGGTCACTGCCTGTTAGCTTTCTACAACAAAAAGCTAATGACAGCAGAGCAGAAATACTCGACGTTCGACAGAGAACTTCTGGCAGTCTACAAAGTAGTTCCACACTTCCACCACATGCTCGAAGGACGAGAATTCGTGGTCCAGACAGACCACCAACCCCTCATCCACTGCGTCACGAAAGTAGCAGATGCATGGTCAGAGCTTCAACAACTACACCTGTCAACGATAGCAGAAAACTCCTGCACAATCAAGTACCTGAAGGACTCATCAAACACCGTGGTGGACGCCCTATCCAGAAACTGCGCCAACACTGTCCAGCTTGGGTCCCATATCCCAAGATAGCAGAAGCACAGAATGAGGACAAGGGACTGCAACAACTGCAGCAGATAAATCCTGCCCTCAAATGGAGTAACCTGTCGATCAACAAAGGAACAGCAGCCATCACCTGCGAGATGAGTACGGGATGCCCACGCTCTTACTTGCCAGAGGGTTTAAGGAAGAAAGCTTTTGGCCTTGCCCACAACCTATCCCACCCATCAGGCCGATCCGCTGCCAGAATGATAGCAGAGTGGTATGTCTGGTGGGGCATGAGAAAGGACATCAAGACGTGGGCAAGACAATGCATCCCATGCCATGCTTCAAAAATTATGAGGCACACCGAGAGTGGGATAGAAGAATACAAGACGACATGCCGCCACCTTGCCCACATTCACATTGACATAGTGGGACCCCTACCCCCATCAGAGGGGTACAAGTGTCTATTCACGATAATAGATAGGAATACAAGATAGCCAGAAGCAATCTCTCATCTGACAACAGACGGCGGAAAGCTGCTTTAAAGCCTTTAATGACTGGGTCAGTGGGCACAGCATTCCCCAGATCATCACCAGTGACAGAGGTGCAAACTTTACCTCCGTCCTGTGGAATGCCCTCGCCGACAGTTTGGGAACCAAGATAATGCACACCTCCGCCTTCAACCCCAAAGCAAATGGAATTATTGACAGGCTACATAGATCATTAGCCTAAAAGCCTCTCTAACTGCCAGATGTCAGGGAGGCAGTTGGATGAAAGAACTATCATGGGTCCTGTTGGGATTAAGAATGATGACACATGAAGCATTCAGCACATCCTCAGACGATCCTCGACAGCCAAGCATTGACATTACCAGCGGACGTGTTCCCAGAAAACAAAAGCCCAACGACGACATCTGAAACAAGAAAAGCAATAGAGAAATCGTTGCCGGCAAAAATGACATACCAAGCGGACAGAAAAATTTTTGTCTCTGTAGGCTTAATGAACATAAAGTACGCATTCATCAGGGTTGATGCACACAAACCCCCCCCCCCCTCTCCCCAGCATAACTCCAGCCCACACCGAATTCTTCAACGACGACCAAAAATATTCCAGATGATGGTTAATGGAAGAATGTGGGTTTTGATCGACCAATTGAAACCAGCCTATATGCCGGGCACCAGCCAACAGACATAGGCTTTCTCCTGAGGGGGGAGTACTGTAGGCACACGTGTTCAACCAAATGGCCTACCTGCCAATGATTCACAGCGTGCCTCAGAGAAAGCACCGCAAGCGAACCATGCGGTTGACACGGGGTCAGAAATAAACACAATATCTTGAGATGATGTTTTCAACGAATGTTTCTGACGATGTTACAGTCACCTTCTTGATATTGTACCAGTCTATGTATCAGAATACCATTCATTCAGCTATGTACATATATTTCACAGCCATATGTTTTAAACTTGTATAACTGTATGTTTGCCTATGTGAAGAAACACAGAGGCCTATAGTTAATCCCTTTTTCCCTACCTGTCAAAGGTTGGGACTACGTTACAGCCCGCAAGGTTTTTTGATTTGTGTGAATTTTAGATGAATAAATCAGTTGTAACCTTACACCTCGCTCTCACAACATAAGTGGGGACAAAAGATTTCAGGATTTCCATCAGTGCCATCTGGAAGGGTGGGATATGCAATACCGCCTGAATTTACGGCCATAGACTCTCGGAAAACTTTCCTTCAATACGATTCGGGTATTAACGATGAGGATCGCATTCTAATATTTGCATCTGATGCGGGTATACAAGAACTGAAACGGTTAAAAAATTGGGCAATTGATGGCACTTTTAAAGTGGCTCCAGAAATTTACCATCAGCTTTTTATCATTCATGTGTAAAAGATAAACTGAGCATCACCCGTGTCTGCTCTGTTACCAAATAAAACTGAATTAATAGCCTATGCAGAAGTTTTTATGACAAAATTATTGAACTTGTAAGTAAAGAAGAACCTGAAAATATAACAACTGATTTTGAAAAGGTTTCTATCAATGGAACAATGGCTGTTTTCTCCAATCTTCCTCTTAATGGGTGTTTCTTGCATTTTTGACAATCATTATAAAGGAAAGTGGTTGACCTTGGGTTTAGACAAGAATACTACAACGACAGCGATTTTTCTCTGAAAATGTGCCTTTTTCTGCCATTGCCTTTGTGCCAAGCCAGGATGTTACTGGGGTTTTTGAAGACCTCTGAGATGATGATACGACACCGCAGGAATTTTTAGCTTATTTCGAATCTACATATTCGGAATTGAGAGAGGAAGGCAGAATAACAGACCAAGAGCTGCACCCACATTTCCAGTCAGTTTTTGGAACGTTGTAAATTCTTTAGCCCACACTGACAACAACGCGGAAGCATTTCATAATGTCTTGAATAAATCTGTAAGTAACTCTTCCATCCCAACATCCGGAGATTAATTGACCGACTCAGAGATGAGGAACACCTAGCAACAGTTAAGCGAATTCAGTTTGAACGAGGTAATGCACTTCCGAAAAAGATGCAGCACAAAAACTTGAATGCCGGACTATAGTGCCTATGATGACAAGATTAAGTATTTACGTTCTATTGCTTATAATTTGCATATTTTTAAATGAAGAAGTCCCATTCTAATCTTTTATTTATTTATTGCTTGTGGTTGTAAATTGTGCTCTTTACCGTGTCTTTTTAACATGTTTATTTTGAGATAAACTATTGTCTTTTTATTGTGTTTTTTTTTGTCACCCACATTTTTGTTAACTGTTATCAATTAAATGCAATCACATTTGATGTGTTTTTAAGTACGTCAATGGATAGCAGTATTCCCGGTGATACTCTATTCCTAGATGGGGAATTTTCCCAGTGGCAATTTTCACAATGGCAATTTTCCCAGTAGCAGTTTTATCAGTGTGAAGAATTCGAGAAGTGAAGAGGACATTGTGGTTATTACAATTACATACGTGTCTGGTAAAAAGTAACTAGCAGATTCTATGCAGACATATATATATATATATATATATATATATATATATATATATATATATATATATATATATATATATATATATATATATATATATATATATATATATATAATGTCAGGCTTAGTGGTTGTTTCATGGGACAATCAGTTGTCGATTGTTCCCTTGGTGGGTTGTTGCCACCTTATTTTTAAGTTTATTTTTTCTTTGTGGAAGGAGTTGACGTTTGTCTCGGCGACTTTGACAGCATCAGTCAGGTCCAGGGCAGCAGAGGAGTAGTACCTAAGCAGCAAATGGAGTTTCGATGGCTCAACCATTGTTGGTCATCTGTATGAGGATTTATTGTTTCAGCAGCAATTGGCATTTCGATGGCTCAACTGTTGTTGGTCATCTATGTGAGGATTTGTTATTTCAGCAGCAAATGGTATTTCGATGGCTCAACTGTTGTTGGTCATCCATGTGAGGATTTGTTCCTTCGACAGCAAATGGCTGTCTCGACGACTCGATCGGGGTCATCTGTTTCATGGATGTGTTACTGTTACGCAGCCAGTGGCTGTCTCAATGCATCGATTGTGTTCTTGTGTTTGGCTGCATCCTCGTTGACAGTGGTGACTGTCTCAACAACTCTTAGGAGTTTGTCTGTTTGTGACTGTGTATGTCTTTTGTATTTATTTTAATATTACTGTATCATGCATTATGCTGCCAAACTTTGCATTTGTTGTCATTTTTATTTTACAGCTTTTTCACTATTTATGATGCTGTTTTTGTATTATGCTGCCGAGTTTTGTTTACTGTAACATTTATTTTACTGATTTTGCATTTATGCTGTGGTTTTATTTATGATATTTTTTTGCTGCTTATGAATTGTTTATTGAGTTTAAACTGTTTAATTGGGTTTTTACTGTTGCTGCCATTGCTATTAATTCATTATGTATAATGTTTATTTGAGTATTTTGTTAAGCGGACCTGACTCACTTGTACTTAATGTATATTATTTTGTATATAATAAATTAATCTTAAGGCTGTGTTTTGTGGTTTTGTTCTGTTCCTCCTTTGCTTGTCAGCTTTTGTCAGTCATTCCAGCCCAATTGCTTGTTTTTGCCTTTGAACCTCCTGGTCTCTGAAAGATGGGACCATTATATATATATATATATATATATATATATATATATATATATATATATATATATATATATATATATATATATATATATATATATATATATATATATATATATATATGTGTGTGTGTGTGTGTGTGTGTGTGTGTGTGTGTGTGTGTGTGTGTGTGTGTGGAGATCGACAGACAAATAGATATATAGATATATCGTCTTCCCAGCTTAATCCATGGCCAGGGCGGCTGTTTTAGTCGAGTACTTTCCACGTGCAAATCCGTAACACTCACTGAATGACTCATTTGATGACTTGTTTTGGCAGAGGTTTCACGGCCGAATGCCCTTCTTGACCCTCCCATTTATCCGGGCTACAGAGAGACAAAGAGCAGAATCACTGCTGTAGGAGTAGCAATGCTAACCTGTGAGCTGGGGCGCACACATTCCCATTTCTATTTATGCAAAACACAAAGCCCCAAATCACCCCTCCATCATCACTTTCCTTCTTTCATATTCATTATTATTACTATTTCCTTTTTTATATCCAGAAGCTAAGTCAAAGGAAATCCCTCGGTTTTCTTTGCCCTTCTCCGTCTTGGCTCTCTCTCTCTCTCTCTCTCTCTCTCTCTCTCTCTCTCTCTCTCTCTCTCTCTCTCTCTCTCTTATATATATATATATATATATATATATATATATATATATATATATATATATATATATATATATATATATATATATATATATATATATATATATGTGTGTGTGTGTGTGTGTGTGTGTGTGTGTGCCTGGTGTTGAAAGATTATTTTACAGGTAATGACAGTATGAATGTTATTTCAGATTATAGCAGTAATTTTCAATGGAAGACAAATTGAAACAGTGTTTAAGCTTTGTCATGATTATGATGATGATTTATTTGACTCTAGTGATGACGAACTTGCCACCGGAGATGGCGTCATCTGCACTGACAACGACAATAATGCAAGTGACGAAATGCAGATGTAGGCAATGATAAGAGTATAGAACGTGGTGAATGGACGCTTGATCTACCTCCCGGGGCTTAGCTGCCTGTGCTTGGCAAACCGATCACTGTGGTCCAGCGCGTTGTGTGCCGACTACTGGGCACAAATTCCTGGTGCTTTTGGCTGCGTCGACAATATAAATCGTCAGACAAGACGAAGCCCTTCCCATGCGGCTTACAGTTGTAAAACTGGCTGTGGGTAAGATGAGGAACTGCATAGCAGGTCATCCAAGAAGGATTCGGTCGGGCTATTTTTGTCTCAAATGTTGAGGGGCCACAGTGTCTGGCCTGGATGCTTCCTGAATTCTGCAAGAGAATAAAACAGTAGTTATTATAAGACACTAAATCGCTTTTTCTTTTCCTTTAACACCTTGATACGCTTTGAAAGAGCGATTATAATTAATTAATGTCATCATAAGCCAAATGAAGTGGTTTATTTTCCTTACTGAAAAATCGCAAACACACAACATCACTTCCTCATGCTGACCAGTTTGTATGTAAGGAAGTGTTAAACTCTCTTGGGAAGCTCAAAGTTTTAGTTTTCCAATGATGTATAATTTGGTAAACTTCTGATTAATTTCATGTCTCTGAACGTATGAAGAAAAGTATATCCTATTCGCTGCCATGGGCCGATTTTATATGCGTATTTCATTACAGCTTGTACTGTGAGGGCAAATTCTTCTGTAGGCCCAATGAATTGATTAAACAGGTGCCTGAAATAGTCTAACAGCCGTGATTGTCATTTTGTGAGTGTGTGGCGGCACAGCATTAAAAAGCATTAGATGCATGAGTACTCACCTTTATATTTCTTCATATAATCACCCAGAGTTCAAAAGTAAATAACATTATGCTCCAAAGACCTTGAATGAGTTTAAAGAAAGATCCTCTACTGCTGTTGACTGGGTGGCGACGAGGTGACGATCAGATTAAGAAAGGTGATAACAGATAGATATCCATCCACCTTCAGGTCCAACGACGCTGATCTTGATGAACGCTTTGGGACACCTGGCAGTAAGAGACGAAAAACAATACATTTCTTACAGTACACCAACACTATTTATCTCGAGACAGAACAATAATATTAAAGAGCCAAGATTTTGAGAAAGTACTCCAGATTTGACTACTTCATAGATTTTATAGTAAGAAATATTTAAATTCAAGATGTCTTCATGTTTCAATAAACACAACGGCATTTGAATATTATAAATATTTTTCGGAAAAGTTGACAGCACAACATAGCCGCCAAATTATTAAATCTAACCAGTTTCCAGGGCAATGCGTAATAAAAAAAAAGAAATGAGTGAAGATGTATGCATAAGAGTTTGATTGTGTCACTCAAAGAAGAATCACAGATGTTTCTCCCAGAGGTTTGGTCATTTCCGGAGCCTTATCTTGGAGTGGGTTCTAATAGGAATGACTCATTCTTTCCAAAACCTTATCTTGGAGTAGGTTGTAATTGGAATGACTCACTCTTTCCAAAACCTTATCTTGGAGTAGGTTCTAACTAGAATGACTCACTCTTTCGAAGCCTTATCTTGGAGTAAGTTCTACCTGGAATGACTTGCTCTTTCCAGTCTTATCTTGGAGTAGGTTCTAATTGGAATGACTCACTCTTTCCAAAGCCTTATCTCGGAGTAGGTTCTAATTTTAATGACTCCCTCTTTACAAACCCTTATCTCAGAGTAGGTTGTAACTGGAATGACTTGCTCTGTCCAAAGCCTTATCTTGCAGTAGGTTGGAATGACTCACTCTTTCTAAAGCCTTATCACGGAGTAGGTTCTAATTGGAATGACTCCCTCTTTACAAACCCTTATCACCGAGTAGGTTGTAATTGGAATGACTTGCTCTTTCCAAAGCCTTATCTTGAAGTAGGTTCTAATTGGAATGACTTGCTCTTTCCAAAGCCGTATCTCGGAGTAGGTTCTAATTGGAATGACTTGCTCTTTCCAAAGCCTTATCTTGGAGTAGGTTCTAATTGGAAATACTCACTCTTTCCAAAGCCTTATCTTGAAGTAGGTTCTAATTGGAATGACTCCCTCTTTACAAACCCTTATCTCAGAGTAGGTTGTAATTGGAATGACTAACTCTTTCCAAAGCCTTATCTTGGAGTATGTTCTAACTGGAATGACTCATTCTTTCCGAAGCCTTATCTCAGAGTAGGTTGTAATTTGAATGACTTGCTCTTTCCAAAGCCTTATCTTGGAGTAGATTCTAATTGGAATGAATCACTTATTCCAAAGCCTTATCTCGGAGTATGTTCTAATTGGAATGACTCCCTCTTTACAAACCCTTATCTCAGAGTAGGTTGTAATTGGAATGACTCACTCTTTCCAAAGCCTTATCTTGGAGTATGTTCTAGCTGGAATGACTCATTCTTTCCGAAGCCTTATCTCAGAGTAGGTTGTAATTGGAATGACTTGCTCTTTCCAAAGCCTTATCTTGGAGTAGATTCTAATTGGAATGAATCACTTATTCCAAAGCCTGATATCGGAGTATGTTCTAATTGGAATGACTCCCTCTTTACAAACCCTTATCTCAGAGTAGGTTGTAATTGGAATGACTTGCTCTTTTCAAAGCCTTATCTCGGAGTAGATTCTAATTGGAATGACTCACTGTTCCCAAAGCCTTATCTCGGAGCACGTTCAAATTGGAATGACTCACTCTTTCAAAGCCTTATCTTGGAGTAGGTTCTAATTGGAATGAATCACTCTTTCCAGAACTTTATCTTAGAGTAGGTTCTAACTGGAATGACTCATTTTTTCTGAAGTTATCTTGGAGTAGGTTCTAATTAGAAAGACTCACTCTCTCTGAGGCCTTATTTTGGAGTAGGTTCTAATTGGAATGACTCACTCTTTCCAAAGCCTTATCTCACAGTAGGTTCTAATTGGAATGACTTGCTCTTTTTTTCTGAAGCCTTATCTCAGAGTAGGTTCTAACTGGAATGATTCACTCTCTCTGAAGCCTTATCTTGAGCAGGTTCTAACTGGAATGATTCACTTTTTCCAAAGCCTTACCTTGAGAATGTTCTAATTTCAATGACTTGCTCTTAACGTAGCCTTATCTTGAGTAGGTTCTAATTGGAATGATTTGCTTTTTCTGAAGCCTTATCTTGAGTAGGTTCTAACTGGAATGATTCACTTTTCCGAAGCCTCGTCTCGAGAAGGTTCTAATTGCAATGACTCGCTCTTTCCAAGCCTTATCTTGAGTATGTTCTAGTTGGAATGACTCGCTCTTTCCGAAGCCTTATCTTGAGTAGGTTTTAACTGGAATGACTTGCTCTTTCCAAAGCCTTATCTTGAGTAGGTTCTAACTGGAATGACGCATTCTTTCCAAAGCCATACCTTAAGTAGGTTTTAACTGGAATGACTTGCTCTTTCCGAAGCCTTATCTTGATTAAATTCTAACTGGAATTATTCGCTCTTTCTTGAAGCCTTCTCTTGAATAGGTTCTATGGGAATGACTCGCTTTTCAGAAGCCTTATCTTCGAGTAGGTTCTAATGGAATGTCCCCCTCTTTCCGAAGCCTTATCTCGAGTAGGTTCTAAATGGAATGGCTTGCTCTTTCCAAAGCCTTATCTTGGAGTAGGCTCTAACTGGAATGACTCACTTTTTTTGAAGCCTTATCTTGGGGTAGGTTCTAACTGGAGTGACTAACTCTTTCTGAAGCCTTATCTTGAGTATGTTCTAAATGGAATGATTCACGCTTTCCCAAGCCTTATCTTGGAGTAGGTTCTAATTGGAATGGCTCGCTCTTTACAAAGCCTTATCTTGATTAGGTTGTAACTGGAATGATTCGCTCTTTCCAAAGCCTTAGAGTAGGTTCTAATTGGAATGACCCACTCTTTCTGAAGCCTTATCTTAGTGTACCTTCTAAATGGAATGACTGACTTTCTCTTTCTAAAGCCTCATCTTGAGTAGGTTCCAGTTGGAATAACGCGCTCTTTCCGAAGTCTTATCTCGAGTAGGTTTTAAGTAGAATGACTCACTCTTTCCGAAGCCTTATCTTGAGTAGGTTCTAATTGGAATGACTCACTCTTTCTGAAGCCCTATCTTTAGGTTTTAACTGGAATGACTCACTCTAACTGGAATGACTCGCTCTTTCCGAACCCTTATCTTTTCTTGCTCTTTCTGAAGCCTTAGCTTGCAGCAGGTTCTAAATGGAATGACTCACTCTTTCCAAAGCCTTTTCTTGAAGTAGGCCCTAACCAGAATGATTCGCTATTTCCGAAGCCTCATGTTGAGTAGGTTCTAATTGGAATGACTCATTCTTTCTGAAGCCTTATCTTGATCAGGTTCTAATTGGAATGATTCACTCTTTCCGTAGCCTTATCTTGGAGTTGGTTCTTATTGGAATGACTCATTCTTTCTGAAGCCTTATCTTGATCAGGTTCTAATTGGAATGATTCACTCTTTCCTTAGCCTTATCTTGGAGTTGGTTCTTATTGGAATGACTCGCTCTTTCTGAAGCCTTATCTTGGAGTAGGTTTTAATTGGAATGTCTTGCTCTTTCTGAAGCCTTATCTTGACTAGGCTCTATCTGGAATGACTTGCTTTTACCAAAGCCTTATCTTGGAATAGGTTCTAATTAAAATGACTCACTCTCTCCAAAGCCTTATCTTGGAATAGGTTCTAATTGGAATGACTCACTCTCTCCAAAGCCTTATCTTGGAATAGGTTCTAATTGGAATGACTCCCTCTTTCCGAAGCCTTATCTTGAGTAGGTTCTAATTGGAATGACTTGCTCTTACCAAACCCTTATCTTGGAATAGGTTCTATTTATAATGACTCACTCTTACTGAAACCTTATCTTGGAGTAGGTTCAAATTGGAATGATTCGCTCTTTCCATAGCCTTATCTTGGAGTAGGTTCTAACTGGAATGCCTCATGCTTTCCAAACCCTTATATTGGAGTAGGTTCTAACTGGAATGACTCACTCTTTCCGAAGCCTTATCTGGGAGTAGGTTCTAATTGGAATGACATGCTCTTTCCAAGGCCTTATCTTGAGTAGGTTCTAACTGGAATGACTTGCTCTTACCAAAGCCTTATCTTGGGATAGGTTCTAATTAGAATGACTCACTCTTGACAAAGCCTTAACTTGGAGTAGGGTCTAATTGGAATGACTCGCTCTTTCTGAGGCCTCATTTTTAGCAGGTTCTAATTTGAATCACTTGCTCTTTCTGAAGCCTTACCTTGGAATATGTTCTAATTATAATGACTCACTCTTTCTGAAGCCATATCTTGGAGTAGGTTCTAATTGGAATGACTCATTCTTTCCGCTGCCTTGTCTCGAGTAGGTTCTAATTGGAATCACTTGCTCTTTCCGAAGCCTTATCTTGGAATATGTTCTAATTATAATGACTCACTCTTACCGAAGCCTTAACTTAGAGTAGGTTCTAATTGGAATGACTTGCTCTTTCTGAAGATTTATCTTGAGTAGGTTCTAATTGGAATGACTTGCTCTTTCCGAAGCCTTATCTTGGAATGTGTTCTAATTATAATAACTCAAGCTTACTGAAGCCTTATCTTGGAATAAGTTGTAACTGGAATGACTTGCTCTTTCCAAAGTCTTATCTTGGAGTAGGTTCTAACTGGAATGTCTTGCTCTTTCCGAAGCCTTATCTTGGAGTAGGTTCTAACTGGATGAATCGCTCTTTCCGATGCCTTATCTTGAATAGGTTCTAATTGGAATGACTTGACCTTTCCGAAGCCTTATCTTGGAGTAGGTTCTAATTGGAATGATTCACTCTTTCTGAAACCTTATCTTGGAGTAGGTTCTAATTGGAATGACTCACTCTTTCTGAAGCCTTATCTTGGAGTAGGTTCTAATTGGAATGACTCAGTTGCTCTCCACATAAGAAGTCCTTGGCTTCAGAGACTGGGTTTTACTGGATTTCTCTTGGAGGCTCAGCTTCGAATTTATTAATGTACACATTTTCTTTTTATTCCTGTAGGTTGTATTTTCTTTATTGATCAAATATATTTCTACTGGTTTTCATTTGGTTTCAAAGAGATACTCAGAACTTCAAAACACATTTTTCTGTTCACTTTCTTTGTGTTTAGAAAAAAGAATTGTTGTAGCAGCCGATTGCATGTAACATAGGTACCCCTAGTATTTTTGCACATTTGTTCACCAATAGACTTAGGGAAATTGGATATTTTGTGCCAATCATGAAAGGTCAGATGTAAGACTCATCATCTTTGTAAACAGACCTCCTACAAAGAAATAATGCCTTGCATCATGAAACTAAATGGCACCAGTTTCTGTGTAGAGAATGTATACAAAAATGAAAATAAACACAAA
Organism: Macrobrachium rosenbergii; assembly: GCF_040412425.1. NCBI lineage: Eukaryota > Metazoa > Arthropoda > Malacostraca > Decapoda > Palaemonidae > Macrobrachium > Macrobrachium rosenbergii. The sequence continues at coordinate 47,906,851 of NC_089796.1, forward strand.
CTGTAATATAAAGTGTCAAGAAGACAAAGAGAGATCAAACTTTGCTTGTTCCATGACCCTGGGGGAAATTCAAAACTGATTGCCAAAGGATAAGAACACTAAATTCAGAGGTTTCTGAAAACGAAGCAGCAGCAAAGCAGATCTGCTCTAACAGCCAGAATTTCTTCAGTAAGATGGCTTGACTGCATTCACATTATGCAGCCACATGAAGCAGTCTTGTCAGGAATGCATGATTAGGCGGGTCTGTCCGTGCCACTGCCAAGTATGTCACATAGTGTTTATCATATATAGACACATCCTGTGTCTATATATGGTAAATATTATCATACAGTGCCTCAGGGCGCAATATAGGGCTTCCAGAGTCCAAGACCTAAAGTTTATTCTGATTCACTTCTGTAATAATTTTGCTAGCTTTGTACAGTCTTAAATCCTCAAATCTTTTTGGTCTAGTTTTTTTTTTTTTTTTGAGATTTAGATTGAATTGGAAAATCTTTGTTTCGTTTTCCAAGAGATTTGGTTTATTTTGCAAGTCTTACTAGTTTTAGGAGGTGCATGAAAAGACAACCTCATACGTTATGTTCGCCAAACTAAGCAAACAACGGTAAAACACAGGTCAGCCAGCGTGCACCTGGGTATATGATTCATTGACGGTTTAGAAAGTTAGTGACATCACGGTTCTACTAATCTTCGTGTATGGAGAGAATTTAATACTGATCCTGTGCGAGATAAGACCTCTTTCAAGAAGACCCTGTGTGAGATAAGATCTTTTTAAAGAACACCCTGTGCATGATAAGGCCTCTTTCAAGAAGAGCCTCTGTGGGATAAGACATTTTTCAAAAGGACCCTGTACGAGATAAGACCTCTTTCAAGAAGACCCTGTGTGAGATAAGACCTCTTTCAAGACGACCCCGTGCAAGATAAGACCTCTTTCAAGATGACCCTGTGTGAGATAAGACCTCTTTTAGGAAGACCTTGTGCGAGATAAGAGCTCTTTCAAGAAGACCCTGTGCGAGATAAGAGCTCTTTCAAGAAGACAATGTGTGAGATCAGATCTCTTTCAAGAAGACTCTGTGCGAGTTAAGACCTCTTTCAAAAAGACCCTGTGCGAGATAAGACCTCTTTCAAGAAGACCCTGTGCGAGATAAGACCTCTTTCAAAATGACCCTGTGCAAGATAAGATCTCTTTCAAAAAGACCCTTTGAAAGATAAGACCTCTTTCAAGAAGACCCTTTGTGAGATAAGATCTTAAAAAAAAAAACCCTATGTGAAATAAGACCTCTTTCAAGAAGGCCCTGTGTGACATAAGACCTCTTTCAAGAAGACCCTGTGTGAGATAAGACCTATTTCAAGGAGACCGTGTGAGATAAGACCTCTTTCAAGAACACCCTGTGCAACATAAGACCTCTTTCAAGAAGACCCTGTGCTGAGATAAGACCTCTTTCAAGAAGACCCTGTGCGAGATAAGACTTCTTTCAAGATGAAGTTAAGTATATCTTAGTTTAACCAGACCACTGAGTTGATTAACAGCTCTCCTAGGGCTGGCCCGAAGGATTAGATTTATTTTTACGTGGCTAAGAACCAATTGGTTACCTAGCAACGGGACCTAAAGCTTATTGTGGAATCCGAACCACTTTATAGCGAGATATGAATTTCTATCACCAGAAACAAATTCCTCTTGTTCTTCACTGGCCGGTCGGAGATTCGAACTCGCGACCAACAGAGTGGTAGCTGAGAACGGAACCCACTCACCCAGCGATGAACTGAGAGACCTTGTGCGAGATAAGAGCTTTTTCAAGAAGACCTTGTGTGAGAGAAGGCATCCTTCAAGAAGACCCTGTGCAAGATGAGACCTCTTTCAAGATGACCCTGTGCAAGATAAGACCTATTTTAAGAAGACCCTATGCAAGACAAGATTTCTTTAAAGAAGACCCTGTATGAGATAAGAACTCTTTCAAGAAGGCCCTGTGAGAGATAAGGCCTCTTTCAAGAAGACACTGTGCGAGATAAGACCTTTTTCAAAAAGGCCTTGTGCGAGATAAGACCTCTTCCAAAAGAACCTGTGCTAGATAAGACCTATTTCAAGGAGGTCCTCTGCAAGATAAGACCACTTTTAAGAAGACCCTGTGTGAGATAAGACCTCTTTCAAGAAGACCCTGTGTGAGATAAGACCTCTTTCAAAAAGACCCTATGCAAGGTAAGATCTCTTTTGAAAAGACCCTTTGAAAGATGAGACCTCTTTCATGAAGACCCTGTGCGAGATAAGACCTCTTTCAAGAAGACCTTGTGCGAGATAAAACCTCTTTCAAAAAGAACCTCTTCTAGATAAGACCTCTTTCAAGGAGACCCTGTGCGAGATAAGACCTTTTTCAAGAAGACCCTGTGCGATTTAAGACATCTTTCAAGAAGACCCTGTGCGAGATAACCCCTCTTTCAAGAAGACCCTGTGTGAGATAAGAGCTCTTTCAAGAAGACCATGTGAGATAAGACCTCTTTCAAGAGGACCCTATGCGAGATAAGACATCTTTCAAGAAGACCCTGTGCGAGATAAGACCTCTTTCAAAAAGACCTTATGCGAGATAAAACCTCTTTCAAAAAGAACTTCTTCTAGATAAGACCTCTTCAAGGAGACCCTGTGCGAGATAAGATAAGACCTGTGTGATTTTCATCTTTCAAGAAGACCCTGTGCGATTTAAGTCATCTTTCAAGAAGACCCTGTGTGAGATAAGAGCTCTTCAAGAAGACCATGTGTGAGATAAGACCCTCTTTCAAGAAGACCCTGTGTGAGATAAGAGCTCTTTCAAGAAGACCATGTGAGATAAGACCTCTTTCAAGAGGACCCTATGCGAGATAAGACATCTTTCAAGAAGACCCTGTGCAATATAAGACCTTTTTCAAAAAGACTGTGCGAGATAAAACCTCTGAGATAAGACCTTTTCAAAAAGACCCTGTGCAAGATATGACCTATTTCAAAGAGACCCTGTGCAAGATAAGACCTCTTTCAAGGAGACCCTGTGAGAGATAAGACCTCTTTCAAGAAGACCCTGTGTGAGATAAGACCTCTTTCAAGAAGACCCTGTGCGAGATAAGACCTCTTACAAGGAGACCCTGTGTGAAATAAGGCCTCTATCAAAAAGAACCTGTGCAAAATAAGACCTCTTTCAAGAAGACCCTAAGTGAGATATGACCTCTTTCAAAAAGACCCTGTGAGAGATAAGACCTCTTTCAATAAGACATTGTGCAAGAAAAGACCTCATTCAAAAAGACCCTGTGTGAGATAAGACCTCTTTCAAGAAGACCCTGTATGAGATAAGGCCTCTTTCAAGAAGACCCTGTGTAAGATAAGACCTCTTTCAAAATGACCCTGTGCAAGATAAGATCTCTTTCAAAAAGACCCTGTGAAAGATAAGACCTCTTTCAAGAAGAACCTTTGTGAGATAAAATCTTTTCAAAAAGACCTTGTGTGAGATAAGACCTCTTTCAAGAAGACCCTGTGTGAGATAAGACCTCTTTCAAAAAGACCTTATGCAAAAAATGACCTCTTTCAAAAAGAACCTGTGCTAAGATAAGACCTCATTCAAGGAGACCCTGAGTGAGATAAGATGTCTTTCAAGAAGACACTGGGTGAGATAAGACCTCTTTTAAAAAGACCCTGTGCAAGATAAGACCCTTTGTGAGATAAGACCTCTTTCAAGAATACCCTATGCGAGATAAGACCTCTTTCAACAAGACCCTGGGCGAGAGAAGATATCTTTCAAGAAGACCCTGTTTGTGATAGGAACTCTTTCAAGAAGACCTTGTGTGAGATAAGAGTTCTTTCAAGAGGACCCTGTGAGAGATAAAAGCTCTTTCAAGAAGACCCTGTGCGAGATAAGAGCTATTTAAAGAAGACCCTGTGTGAGATAAGAGCTCTTTTAAGAAGGCGCAGTGCAAGATAGGAGCTCTTTCAAGAATACCCTTTCATGAAGGCCCTGTGCGAGATGTGACCTCTTTCGTAAAGACCTCTTTCAAGGACACCCCTGTGTGACATAAGACCTTTTCAAAAAGAGCCTGTGTGAGATAAGACCTCTCTCAAGAAGACCCTGTGCAAGATAAAACCACTTTCAAGAAGCCCCTGTGGGAGATAGGACCTCTTTCAAAAAGACCCTGTGTGAGATAAGAGCTCTATCAAGGAGACCCTGTGGGAGTTAAGACCTCTTTCAAGAAGGCCTGTGCAAGATAAGACCCCTTTCAAAAAGACCCTGTGCAAGATAAGACCTATTTCAAGAAGACCTTGTGGAAGATAAGACCTGTTTCAAAATGACCATGTGCAAGATAAGATCTCTTTCAAAAAGACCCTTTGAAAGATCTTACCTCTTTCAAGAAGACCCTGTGTGAGATAAGATCTTTTCAAAAAGACCCTGTGCAAGATAAGACCTCTTTCAAGAAGACCCTGTATGAGGTAAGACTTTAAGAGGTAAGACTTTAAGAGGTGCAAAAAAACGAGCAGGTGAAAGAGTACCGCTACTTTATTCATGATCCAGGCAGTTTATATAGCAGCAGACTGATGTCGCGCCGCGGAATACAATGGGAGCAAGGGTGACCTGAGGTCGATAATAATTAACAATAAATACAGCGAACGAGTACACTTTACAATATGCAAATAGACAGAATTGAAGTTGAATACAATCTTGATGCCTGCAAAAGAGGAATACATGGTACACAAATCGAAGACAGGTAAACAATTATATACATTGTTTAAATGATTGGATTTTCGTGACCCGGCACTCCAGGCGTGACGAATTGTAGAGGCAAAGAAAATGCAACGTCACCATAGGAAACTTGCTCAACAGAGACTTTACAAATGACTTTACAAATACTCCCCCCAGCCAAGACGTGGGTAACGTCTGATTAGTCGGCGTATCTGCTGGGGTGCTGAAGGGTGCCACGGCTGCATGAGGACATCGGGGGGGATGCCCTGTGTGTGGGGGTGGCTGACTGCAGGTGTGGGCAGGGGCTTCCGGGGGTGGGCGCGTGCCCGCTTCTTACGAGGGGCCGGCTGCGGTGACGGCTGCCCAGGTGGAGGGTGCGGTGTGGTGACATCTGTGTCCTCCTCCAGGAGGGCGGGCTTGACGTGGTCTACTGACACCCAGTCATTCTTCCTGTGAAAGGCGAGCAGGAACGCCTTGTTGTTCCGCTCCAGCACGCAGAAGGGCCCCCTGTAGGGCCTGGCCAGTGGTGGGTGGACGGCATTATCCCTGACGAAGACGTGAGTGGTGGAGGACAGCCCGGGCGGCGTGAAGGTGGCCAACCTGTCGGTATATGTCCGCTTGCAAGGGGCAAACTTGCCGACTATGTCGCAAAGCCTCTGGACAGATGGGTTGTGGCGGTACTCTGTAACTAGCTCTCCCGGGACCATGAGGGACTCGCCGTAGGTTTTCTCAGCTGCAGACGGGGCGCCGTCAGCCCTGGGGGGAGTTCTCAACCCGAGGAGGACCCACGGCAGCTGGTACTTCCAGTCCTCGGCGGTACAGCGGGCCATAAGGGATGCCTTCAGGGACCTGTGAAACCGCTCGACCAAGCCATTGGCAGCGGGGTTGTAGGCCGTGGTGGTGTGATGAGTTGTCCTCAGCAGCCGAGCCAGGGTGGACCACAACTCGGACAGGAAGGCAGGGCCCCTGATGATTGTGATGTGGTCTGGGACGCCGAAGCGGCTGATCCAACTGGAGAGCAGGGCCTCGGCGCATGCGCTGGTGGTGGCTTCTTGCATTGGCATGGCTTCGGGCCACCTCGTTGAGCGGTCGACCACCGTCAGGAGATATCTGGACCCGCCTGACGGGGGAAGGGGCCCGACGATGTCGATGTGAATGTGGCTGAACCGCTGCCCTGGCTGCAGGAACTCGCCTACCCCAGACTCGGTGTGATGCCCCACCTTGCTGGTTTGGCACTGCAAGCACTGCCTCGCCCAGGTCCTCACGTCCTTCTGCACTCTGTGCCAGACGAACTTCCCTGACAGCAGCTTGGCTGTCGTCCTGCCAGAGGGGTGTGACAGCCCGTGGATGACGTCGAATACCTGGCGGCGGTGGGAGGCTGGCACCAGGGGCCGGGCTGGCCGGTACTGACGTCGCAGAAGAGATTTGGGCCCCTGGGGGCGAGGGGCACGTCCCTCCACTTCAGGGACGTGATGGCGGTGTGGTAGGCTGGGGTCTCTGGGTCAGCGGCCTGCTCCCAGGCGAGGTCTTTGCAGTTGATCCCGACCTGCACCGCATTAAGCTCGACTCTGGAGAGGGCGTCCGCCACAGGGTTCTTCCTGCCGGGGAGGTACTTGACAGAGCAGGTGAAATTGGCGATGGCCGAGAGGTGTCGCTGCTGCCTGGAAGACCATGTGTCCCCTTGCTTGGTGAAGGTGTGGACCAGCGGCTGGTGGTCTGTGTAGATTGTGAAGGGTGTGCCCTCCAGGAGGAACTTGAAATGCCAGACTGCACGGTACACTGCACGCAGAGTTCCCTGTCGAAGGTGCTGTAGCGGGCCTCTGCAGGGTTGAACTTCTTGCTGAAGAAGGCGACAGGCTGGGGGGCGCCGTCAATGACCTGCTCCAGGACAGCTCTCCACAGGCGATGCTGCTGGCATCCGCCGTCAGCTGGAGGGGGCCGCTGGGATCCTGGTGGGCCAAGGCGGTTGCCTCGGCGAGGGCGGCCTTCGTCAGGGAGAAGGCCTGCTGCTGGCTGGGTCCCCACACTAAGGACTTTGGTTGGCCTTTCAGGGTCTCCGTCAGGGGGGCCATGGTGTGTGCGATCCCGGGGATGAATCTCCTGTAGTAGTTCACCATCCCAAGGAACTCCTGGACGGCCTTGACACAGGTGGGGACGGGAAACCTGGTGACGGCTGGTTCTTTGGATGTGAGCGAGCGGACACCATCCGGGGATACCTCATGGCCCAAGAAGTCGGCTTTCTGGACGCCAAAGGTGCACTTGTCGAAGCGTACGACAAGGCCATTCTCCTGCAGGCGTTGCAGGACTGCCCAGATGTGCTTCTGGTGCTCCTTGTGGGACCTGGAAAATATAAGGATATCATCCACGTAGCAGACGCAGAATTCAGGTCCCCCAGGATGCTGTCCATGAGCCGCTGGAAAGTCGCCACAGCGTTCCTCAGGCTGAAGGTAGAGAAGGCGAAGACCTAGGACCTGAAAGGCATGATGATGGCGGTCTTCGGTATGTCCTCTGGCACGACTGGTACCTGGAAATAAGATTTCAAGAGACCAATTTAGTGAATATTTTGGCCCCTGGAAGGAGGCCGTGAGATCCTGTATGTTCTCAGGGGGTAATGGTCAGGTTCTGTTGCGAGGTTGAGCCGCCTTTAGTCGCTGCAGGGTCTCCAGAAGCTGTCCGGTTTCTGCACCATGTGGAGGGGGGAGGCCCACAGGCTGGAGGCCTTGTTACATATTCCCATCCGCTCCATTTCGGCGAATGCGTTCTTGGACTCCTGAAGGCGCCAAGGGGGAAGCCTCCAGAACCTCGCGTGTGCAGGGGGCCCTTTGTTTTTATGTGATGGTAGATGCCATGTTTGGCTAGGGCCCCGGGTTTCTGGCAGAGCTCGGGCCTGAACATGTCAGGGAACTCCTTCAGCAGCTGTGAGTACTGGTGGGGGCCAGCGGAGCAGATGGTGGGCGCCTTGGGTCCCGTTGCTAACAGGAGGGACTGGCAGGAGTCTGCCAGCCTGAAGTGGGCAAGGAAATCCGCACCCAGGAGCAGGGTCCTTACGTCCGCGACGACGAAGTCCCAGGAATATCTCCGGCCAAGGATGGAGATCAACAGGGGCCTGGTGCCATAGGAGAGGAAGGGGGACCTGTTGGCGGCCGTCAGGGAGGCAGCCAGGTCCTGTGCTCGCTTGCGGTCCTCTCTGGACAGCAGGAAGATTGATCTAATGGCACCCGTGTCGACCAACATCATCCTGCCGGAGACGGTGTCACGGATGTAGAAGCCTACTGGCCCTGGGCCCCTGGGTTCTTCTGTTGCCATGGCGGCCTGTCTTGGTGGCCGCCGCCTCCCCCATTTTTTGAACGGGCAAATAAAAAGGGCGGCAGGCAGTTCCGGGCATCCTTGCTGAACCGCCTGTGGTAGTGGCAAGGACCCGGGGAATTCCACCTGCTGTGGGGCGCTGGGCACCTCCTGGTGACAGCGTTGACCTCCTGCTCTGTGCCCTCCTCCTACTGGATGGTGCTGACTGGGAGTGCTGGCACTGGTACCCACTTCGTTGCCTTCACGGAGCCCATCAGGTTCTGTGCCGTGTGGATCAGGACCTCAAGGGGCATGGCTCAGGGATTTGCGTGCGGACCTCCGGGAGGAGCTGACGGAGGAGGAGCTCCCGCGACAGGCTTATTTCGAGTTGTTTTCCACTGCCGTCGGTGTTGGGGAGGGTGAGGAAGTCCTGTATCATGCCCCATGACTTCATGACACTCTGATCCTGCCGCGGGCTGACGGCGAGGTCGAGGGCGCGGGCGGCCCGCTCGGCGACCGGCAGGGAGCATGCCTCGAGGAGGGACTTCTTCAGGAGGTGGTAGGTGAGGGGGCATGAGGCGGACACCCACAGGACAAGCTTCCTGTAGATCTCCCCTGGCAGGGTGTTGAGTACTGTGTCTGCCTGTAGCACCTCGTCGTTGTGTTCTGCCAGCCTGAATTGACTCTCGACCCTGTACAGCCATGCTGATGGATTCCCCTGCGTGAACAGCAGCACTTTTATGGACAGGGCGGCCCTTGCTTGTCCTGCCGGGCAGGGGAGAGTGTGGGGTGTGGGCAGGGGTGTGGAGAAGCGCGAGAGCCTCGGCGCGGGGTTGGGTGCGGGTGATATGGGAGGGAGGTAGACATCCGAATCCGCTAGGTTAGCGGTTAACTGAACTAGGGATGGGATGTCCGCATCCATGCTCGCTCTTGCCCTCTTAATTTGGAGTGGGACACTCGCGTCAAAACGCACTTGGAAGCGCTCCATGTGAGTCCGCTAATGAGGCTGGTGATTTTGCCGACAAGAGTCAGCAAGCCCGAACGCTGGTTGCAGCACCGTAGTTAGACCGTTAGGGGTGTAAGTTAGTTCCTGGAGCCAAGACTGAGTCGCCGTATGGGTCCGCTAATGGCTCCGGGAACCACTCCGGGGTCACCACTTTAAGAGGTGCAAAAAAATGAGCAGGTAAAAGAGTACTGCTACTTTATTCATGATCCAGGCAGTTTATATAGCGGCAGACTGACGTCGCACCGTGGAATACAATGGGAGCAAGGGTGACCTGAGGTCGATAATAATTAACAATAAATACAGCGAACGAGTACACTTTACAATATGCAAATAGACAGAATTGAAGTTGAATACAATCTTGATGCCTGCAAAAGAAGAATACATGGTACACAAATCGAAGACAGGTAAACAATTATATACATAGTTTAAATGATTGGATTTACTTGACCCGGCATGCCAGGTGTGACGAATTGTAGAGGCAAAGAAAATGGGACGTCACCTTAGAAAACTTGCTCAGCAAAGACTTTACAAATAACATGTTCAGCAGAGACTTTACAAATGACTTTACAAATGACTTTACGCGTCTGGCCCCATGGGCAACCAGGAAGACGGCATCTGGTTTTTGCCGCCCAGGGGCCCAACAAGGTGGTGAAATGTGTGATTTTTCACCACAATATCATTTCAAATTAGAACCATCGCATAAATTCTCCACATCACTCATTTCTCGCCACGTAACTCATCACAATCTCATTTACTATTTCCACTGATCTCTAAACTGACTAGGCAGGAGGTTTTGTTGGCGAAATCCCTGCAGATGATTTTGTCGACATCCTCCCAGCCAGAGGAATCTGACAGCCTGGGAAGAAGGGTTAAGAATGATGTCTGAGAGACAACGCTTGGGTCTGACTTGCTGCCCAACTGCAACTGGAGGCCTTTCAATCAAAGTTGGCTCACAGCACAAACATGGTACTGGACACTATTGCGCGCGCACCAGTGCTGACCTGACGAGATTGAGGTATGTTTGTCCGGCCCCACGGGCAACCAGGAAGACGACATGTGGGTTTTGCCGCCCAGGGGTCCAACAAAATGGTGAAATGTGTGATTTTTCACCACAATATCATTTCAAATTAGAACCATCGCGTAAATTCTCCACATCACTCATTTCTTGCCACGTAACCCATTACTATCTCGTTTACTATTTCCACTCATCTCTAAACTGACTAGGCAGGAGGTTTTGTTGGCAAAATCCCTGCAGAAGATTTTATCGACATCCTCCCAGCCAGAGGAAATTGACAGCCAGGGAAGAAGGGTTAAGAATGATGTCTGAGAGAGAACACGGGTCTGATTTGCTGCCAAACTGCATTGGAAGCCTCGCAATCAAAGTTGGCTCACAGCACAAACATGGTACTGGACACTTTTGCGTGCCCTACAATGGCATAACACAGTGCATAAAAACAATGAGAACGTGAAAAATCACATAATGGTGCTCCTCTCTCTTTTGGTAACACAGAGAATAAACACCCTATCCTAACTATAAGGATCCCTGGACTTCTCATAGTCCCATATCATTCCTCCCCAAGGAATAAATGTTCTTACACAACACAATACTATAGTTTGCCCTAATGGAGCCAATGTCCCATATTCTCTCGTTGGGCTAGAGCCGCTCTTCTTTTGGGTCGACCCTGAGTTCTGTCTACATTCACTATATTCTGTCTTTCGCTACTATCTTTGTCCACCGTCTCTGAATCATTATCAATTAGTTCATGATTGTCAATATTCACGACCATACTTTCACTATCATGCATGTTACTGTCATTCCCATTTTCAACACTCACGAGTTCGATATCACTGTTCACTTCACTTGACATGGCATCACAGTTACGGTCTCCATGCCTGTCATTTACTTCCAACATGATAATGTGTTCGATCGGCATGAGACATTCTTCGCCTTCACACCAGACTTTTGCAGAACAAACGACATCATCCTCTCCGAGGTAGAGTTGTACAATTCTTCTAAGAGGCCAGAATTTATAATGGCAGTTTATCTTCTTCACTAAAATGACATCACTGCATCTGAGTGGAGTCGGTGCACCAGGGCCAAAATCATGATGTTGGCATAGAGCCTGTAAGTATTTGGTGCTTCAGCGAAACCGAGAGGAACTTAGAACGTCAACTAGTTTGAAGTATTTAGCTTGAATCTTCTTTGTTGTGAAGGTATCACACATACTTTCATGTGACAGACTGAGAACCTCATCCTTGTGGGTGTCACCACAATAAGTAAGAGGACGGTTGTTGACGACACACTCCACCTCTTTAACTAATGTTCTTGCCAATTCCTCACTGAACAAGGCTCTATTGAGTGAGACTGCCAGGGCACCCTTCGTCACCCCGATTAGTCTCTCAAATATTCCACCCTTTCAAGGTGAACATGGAGTTTGGAAATACCATTGTATCCCATTTCTCTCAAATACGACTGAGTCACGTCCTCATCACAGAGATTGGCTAGCAAGTTGCTTGCAGTCTTCAAAGTGGTGTGGTCATCCGAATATATTGTGACTGGGGCACTGTGACAGGCAGCAAATCTACGAAGACACAGGATAAAGGTGTCAGCACTGAGGTTCGTCACCAGTTCCAGGTAGACAGCACAAATGCTGAGGCACATAATTAGGAGGATGTATGCATGACACTCCTGGATGTTGATAGGACCTGCATGGTTAAGTCCTATGTTGTGAAACAGTGTCGTCAGAGTCATGCGAGAGCTCGGTAACTGGGGTTGAGGAGGCCGCAACAATGGAGCTCTGAGCGTAAACTTACTCTCTAAGTACTGACTAACAACACACTTAACCGGCATTCTCACTGCTGGCATTCAACACTCTTGTGTGAAAAGTGAGACAACTGTATTGGTGCCACATTGAAGATGTATTCTTTGTAAGTGTTTGAGATACAACATTGCAAGTTTGCCCTCAGGGTACAACAGGATTAAGTCGTTCATTGTACTACTAGAGTTTTTCAAACGATATCCAGAATATATTACACTACTGATTAAAACTTGTTCTAATTTTTCAAGTACAAAACCTTGATTACAGCAGATGACTTAGTGCAGAGTATGGCAGCCGAAGTCAACGTTTTGAAACGGGTGTCCCTTGCACACTTTTTCTTGTTGAACGTTTTTAGGTATTTGTGACGTATTGTAACGCAAACTGGAACAAATCACACAAGATATTTAACAAACATGTACTTATCAACATATTCTAAAGATTACATTCTACTTAAAACCTGGAATTGATCAAAGTTACTGTATGAAACTTTTGGGGAGGTAAAACAGCAGGTACTAATAACTTATGGAGGGCTAATCCCCAGCTGATATTCTTGGAAATGACATCCTGATTTGGGGGGCGGGGGAATTCAAAACACTGTGTCACATTATGCTGCCTGGTCATTTTTTTTTTTTTTTTTTTGTTATATCTGCAATTCAATGTTGTGACTTTTCACGACCATTACAATAAACAATATGTGCAAAGTAAAACTATTTTCCTTTTCATTTTGTTTTCTGCTAAAGCAAGACGAAAAATAAGTCTAAAACTCTACAAATATGAGCTTGAAAGGCTATAGCGCAAACCCCTACCAACCCACGGGAGGCACAAAATTTGTCACTAACGGCGCCTCCCGGATTATGACATCAGGGTAAACCACCAGACTGTTTATCCTCAGTCAGGCTTCTGACTTTTCATTCTTTTACAAGCTAGGCTGGCGATTGGCAGGAAAACATTTATATTTTGCTATTTTTTTAATTAAATCAGCAGGTCTTGTGTCTACCGCAGTGGCACTGTAAAGTCCCCACTCAATTGGTTCTCTGTTTTGTGCAGAGAAATAGCCTAGTCTGACCTCATGTCACCTGTAAATTTTTGTACGCGAGGTCTGTGTGTTATACGCAGATGTCCGCACGCCGCTTTATAAGCGGGTCGCTTCATCAATAAACCAGCAGTACTTGTCTTCCTGCTCATTATTTCGCAGCTTCTCTCACAGCACTGCTGTCATTCAACAAAATGCCAAACTACTGTACGGTGTATGGTTGTTTATCAAATTTGAAAAAACAAGGTGATCATGTTCGTTTTCTCTGCTTCCCTAAGAATGAAGAATTAAAATATTTCTTCGTACTATCTACTGTATTTGAATTTATGACTTCTGTCTAACATTTCCTTTTATCTACCCATGTCTGAAAGGCAGTTTTGTCCCAGGATACCGTTTAATTATTAATTGTAGTGTGAAAACAATCTTATTCCAAACTCATCATGAATGCAAGAATTTAACCACGACAAGACATCCCACATAGAACCAACCACAAAAAAATACTTAAAGAAATCCTAAAGGGGAAAAAGCTGTTTTAGACACGGATGCGCACGCCACCCCTTGCTTTAAAACAACGATGATGACTGAGCAGCGAAACGACTGCCAAATCTTTTCAAGTCTTTGCCTAAATTGCTTGACATGGCAAAAGCAAAATTTGATATTTGTATTATAATATATATATATATATATATATATATATATATATATATATATATATATATATATACATGGTATATGTATAAAATATATATATATTATATATATATATATATATATATATATATATATATATATATATATATATATATATATATATATATATATATATATATATATATATATATATATATATATATATATATATATATATATATATATATATATATATATATATATGTATATATATATATATATATATATATATATATATATATATATATATATATATATATATATATATATATATATATATATATATATATATATATATATAACTTACAGAGCTAAAGCAGGACGCTCTAGAAAATCACTTGCTCAGTTAACATCGGGTTGGATCACATCTTCTAGGGAAAAGATAGCTCCCGTGCAGTGTACCTAGGGAAGTTAGGTAGAAAAGAGAGAGAAATTGAAAAAGTAAAAAGAGAGAGAGAGACATAAGAATAAAAAGAGAGGCAGAGAGAACAGTGATAACTCCTAAAAGCTGTTGTTATTATCGTGGATTCAAATACACTGACCGAGGTAGAACTTTACACAAACTCAAAAACAGTGAGCAGGTATATCGCGTCTAAAGCCATAAAACCGATCATAAAAGTGGGAAGCAGTGGCCTCGCGATTAAGTTAACCAAATCATAAGTCAGCACAGCCTAAAAGCTTACATCAGCCAGCTCTATAACCCCGCCTTCAATAGGAGGCATTTTCATGGAAATTCCAGGAAATTGGGGGCTGGACAAAGTGATGTACTTCAACACCCTCCAATCAAACATGCTAGGGAGGGGTCTTTCACACCCCCTCCTAAGACCATCTCCAATCAAGTCCACTAAGGAGAGAATTGAATCACACCCACTACCGTCCTTCCCAATCAACTGCTTGAAGGGGAGGCCTTGCAGATAATTCCTTCCAATAGGACTAAAAGGAGGTGGAGATTGCAGATAACAAGAATCCAGGGGTTCAACAGTCTGGAGAGCAACAGGAGAGGAGCTGATTGGAACTGTGTCCACTAAGGGAGAGTACGTCTCCCCTCGCTTTCGTGTTCCCCATATAGACTGAGTCAAGTTAATTACTCAAGAGTGATTTCATTTATACCACTGTAACCTGTTAATTTTGTACTGATCTTTATAATACTATGTTCTTTATTAAAGTAAGGAAATTATAGAACTCGTCTCTATACGCCTTCCTGAGAGACATCAATACTTAAAATAATTTATCTTCAAGAATATACAATTTGCAGAAAGTGAGGTGCTGTGGACACACATAGAAGAATAACAAGGTAGGAAGTGAGAGACTAAAAACATACGACAAAAAGAAAAAGCATTACACCTGCATGGGATCAAATTATAATACTGATAGCAGTTGTGAAGGGAATAATGTATCGTCTGGTTGTTTCTCATATCTCCCTGTCGATAATAATGAATCTTTTCAACAAGAATTAATCCTATCAGCAAAGTTATCTTGCTTATCAAATACCTGGGATTCTGTTGCGGAAATAAATGACATCACATGCACCACAGACCTAAGATCCAGTGATTGGGGAGAAACTCCAGAAGAAGACGGTCTAGAATACTTTGGAGGCTTTATTATTATTCATAAATTTTCTTAATATGGGTTCCTCAGTACATATTCGCCAACAGGAGAAAACGCATCGATAAGTGTAATAAGCAGAAAAGAGGGAAAGTAAAAAAAAAAAAACTCAAGAGACATTTTCGGAACAATTAAAAACCAAGAAAACTTTGTTCAAATGTTATCACGGGGAAAAAGGACGAAAACCCCGTAGTGGTGCCAACAAAAAGCTTCTACTTCAACTGGGCAAATGATCCCTTTGCCGAGTGATGTGATCACCTAATTCCTTACCTTTTTTCAGGCTATGCATTTGAACAGAGAAATTACCTCCTCCAGAAGAATGGCAAATAAGCTGCAAAAACTGTAAATTTATACATAAAACATAAATGTAAACCATGTGGGAATGCATCAAACGTAAATATAGTTTATTAAGTATGTACTGTACGTGTGTGTATAGTCGAAATACTTCGTGTATAGTTATCAAACAAGATATATATATATATATATATATATATATATATATATATATATATATATATATATATATATATATATATGTGTGTGTGTGTGTGTGTGTGTGTGTGTGTGTGTGTGTGACGAAGTGTCCAGTGTCTGTTCTTCAAATCAAACCTGATATCTAAGTGCTTGTCCCTGGAGTCTAAGGCACCATTAATATATGGTGACCCTGGAGTGTCCAGTGTCTGTTCTTCAAATCAAACCTGGTATCTAAGTGCTTGAAATTTGATTACCAAACTTACCATTTATTCAACAATTATAGTTACCTCACAAAAGCCAGACACCTGAACCTCATCACACATACAAGACGACTGATTTCTCTAAAGGCAACAGTGATCCCTTATAAACTTATCAATCATGAAAGAAAGCAGATTAAGTTCGTTAAACAGGTGTGAGGTAAAATCTAAGGGCGTCACCCATTAACATTATAAAAGTTCAAGTATTTCTATTTATTTCATTTCCTGGTTCGAGCTCACTTCAATTACTTGAAGGAAAACATCTCACTTACCACTCTATCTCTAATTCAAATCAAAATTACTGGTGGGTCAATGAATGAAACTCTGATATAATATTTTAAATACAAAAATTTATTTCTAAATTCAAAGATTATACATGACATTATACAGTCTCAGGGAAATTTATTATTACTTGAAAACAAAACAAAATTGGTTTAAATCTGAAATAATCATCAGCCAAAATTAAATCAGAAATTAATTTATTAATTAATCAAAAATATTTCAAGAAAGACTTAAATTGTTAAATAACAAAACTTGATTGAAAGGAAATATACTGTAAGTAAATTAATTCCCACGTGTTAAACAAAATAAGGCAAATAAATCAATCATATAAAAATGTGGATACAAAAGACACAGAAATATACTCTGCAAAAGATAAATATAAAAAAATGTAAAGCAAAAATTAAGGCGATAGCAAACACATCACATATATGTATAAAAGAAAAATTCTTCAAAAGATAAAGCATAAACATATAACACGAAAAAATATTAAAAAAGTGAAAAGGTATCTTTACATATAACCACTGCAGATATTATTTTCAGTGCACTGAAACCCAATAATTGTATTACAATACCTTGGTACCAAATGCTTCGTGTCTTTAACCAGGCGCCGTTACACACACTTAATAAAATACACTGTTCAGATAACTCAGACACATTTACTAAGGGATTAAACAGTTAAAGATATGAGTGACCATCGTCCACCAAAATATCAATTACATTGAAACGGGACGTTCGTAATCGCGAGAGAGAGAGAGAGAGAGAGAGAGAGAGAGAGAGAGAGAGAGAGAGAGAGAGAGAGAGAGAGGGGGGGGAGAGAGCATCTCCTTTCAGCAACGCTTTTGGTCTCTGAGTGTCGACTCCTCTGTATGGGCGTCTATCTACGTGATAGGTTTTTCCACAGTGTTTTGATCGCGTCCCAATGGAATGCATTACTTCAGCAGTTTTGAACATGGACTAACAAGTGCTCTCTCTCCAGAACAATCAGCCTCTGTCCCTCCTCTCTTACACGCCTACCGTGCTCTCTCAAACCATACAGCGTTTAATCACTGTAACTTTACGGTAACACTGAATACAAAATTATTCATTATACAACAACTCGCACATAAACACGGGGAGATTACTGCATTATGAAAACCACAGCATAAGAATATATATAATATATATATATATATATATATATATATATATATATATATATATATATATATATATATATATATATATATATATATATATATATATAAATAATGTCAAAAGGTTATTAATGAGTATACAAACATAAAACATTTACAATAAAATCAAAAAACTTTATAAAAACACCAATATTAAAACTTCAAAGGGAAGCTGGACGAGTCCACATTTGGAGCTGGTTTTAATTTTCTTATATACGGAGATTCTGCTAATCAAACATCATTTTCAGCTGTACCTCTAAATATGATATTAAAATCTTCAACATTTACATTAATATTGCAGACCTCATGGCAGCAGTCCCTTATGGCTGGGTATAAAGGCATTGGAAGGGGTGGGTAGAGCTCCCGGCTAGCACGCTATTGGCCCAGCGTTCGACTCTCCGACCGGCCAATGAAAAATTAGAGGAATTCATTTCTGGTCATAGAAATTAATTTCTTGTCCTAATGTGGTTCGAATTCCACAATAAGCTGTAGGTCCTGTTGCTAGGTAACCAGTTGGTTCTTAGCCACGTAAAATAAATCTAATCCTTCGGGACAGCCCTGGGAGAGCTGTTAATCAGCTCAGTGGTCTGTTAAACTAAGGCATACTTAACTTTTTTTTTTTTTTGCCAACGGTATCCCAGTTCTACAAGTCACCCCCTTATGATCACTGAATCTGAAATACAGTTTTAATAGATGAGCCAACATACACTAGATGGCACTGAGGACATGGATATTTGTAGACAAGTCCCGATTCACATGAAAGTGGCAATTTTTCTTTATGGTTAACAAAATTCTTAATTTTGTAGTTGTTATACAATATTACTGAAGGGGTGGTTTGTGGAAAATATTTGCTAAAAATTAAATGCATTTTCTTTAAAAAATCGTGCGTTTTGTCATTCAAGAATGGCATTTTGAAATAGAAAGTCGTCTTCCCAGGACCAAATGGTTTTGGAGGTTGTGTACATTCTGTTTAAAATGACTCTCAATTTGTTAAAGAACAACTTAGTCGTAAAACCATATCGTTAAACAAACTCTATAAGAACAACAACAGTTCTATATGGAATAATTCATATGTACTGGTAAGTCTAAAAGCTCAAAAAAATAGTGTTAAATATGTTAAATTTAAATGTCCTACAACAAGCACTGAGAAAAGTCACCCCTAGACCAGTAAACGTTGGTTTCCTATAGACTGTAATATTGAAATCAATACTTTCGTTATGTCTGTTTATTTGTTACCCATTACCAATGTAAAGAGGTTTATTATTTTTATCTTTGTAATGTTTGTTATTGTAACGTTTTGTTGCTTCTTCTTATTTGAATTAGCTTTATATTTCCTTTATAGTTGCTTTATCGTTTCTGGTTTTGTTTGTTGTTAGTTGTTATTTGTTACTTCATTAACACACTAGTAAAATAATACAGTAGGCTATGTATACAAGTTGGGTTGAATGACTACCAATCGAAGCGTGGTTCTCTCTCATTTCTTTTTCGCTCTTTTACATTTACGCTATTCCTAACTAATGTTCTCCTAGCTATCATTACATCACTCAGTCACCTACCAAACATTGTCTTCGATGTTTAATAAAACGTAATAAAATGGATACAACAGTAATAATTAAATTGGCAATAAAATGTAATAATGGACATAATCAAAATTGTTTCTCCAATTGTGGAGGAAAAGACATAAGTTCATTAAAATATCCTTAAAAAATAATCACATTAAAATATTAAATATATCAAATTATAAGTATATTAATTCATAAGTATATTAAATGAACATTCAGAACAATAAACATATGAAAGTATTATCACGTAACAAATAATATTAACATCAATTGTCATTTTTTGTTATTTTTGAGTTCTGTCAATATACATTGTATTTTTCTGATAATAAGATTTCTCACTATTAGGATAAACAAAATAGCAGTTATTACTATTACCACTCGATTTACTAATAATAAATTTGGGGAGACAGTTTCTTTATAGTAGAAACAGTCAGCAACATAGTTCACATTTTCAAGTTTCTTTAATTCTAACTGAGACCACTTAAATTCACCTATTTTGTACGAGTAACTTTTATATGGCACATGTTAGTTGAATTTATATGTTGTGAAAAGATGTTTATAATATAATTGGTTTGCTATAACTAACTGACATGTAAAAGATTTAACATTTTTAAACTTTATTTCTGTACTAATGTTGTGACATTTAATTTTAGCTACAACAGTATTTAGTGAAAATACAAAAATTTCTTGATCAATTATCGTCAAGGCTTCAAAAGATTTATCATAGTTTGTGGTACATACATCCTTTTCTTGGTTTTGGTTTAACACAATCTCTTGAATACAGGAATAAGCATTAGTATTTTTATACAGGTTACGAAAATTACATATATAATCTTGCTCTTTTAACAGAATACACTCATTAAATTATTTATCAGTGAAGAATGATAATAGTAGAGCGTGTTCTTCTAATGCAAAATGCTTGATTGTTCCCTTTTGAATGATTATTTGTTTATTAATTATCATAGGAAATGGGTACACAGTGATTAATGTGTTTGTGATCCTAGTATTGAAAGGCACAACTAAAATAATTTTATCATAAAGCACTTTGGCACTTATTAGATTGTAGTACATGAATACATCTTCCACAAGTGGCTGAAAGTGTTTTCCATGATGCAAAACTTAATAATGTCTTCTAATTCTTTAGGAGTGATTAGTGTTGGGCTCAAAATGCCTTTATAAGCAAGCAAAATGGCATTTAATGAGGTTTTATGTTCCTGTAATATCACTTCAATTTCTAGAGCAAATGTATTTAAAAACTGTGCTTTCCAACTTAAGTTCTTTTGTTACATTTTGAGTGACTTGATTTATGAAAATTTTCAGTTTTTCTATTTGTTCTGCATTTTGATTGTGTGAGGTAATCACCTTATTTATCATTGTGCCTCTTGCTGCTGCCCATTTTTCCATTCTGTCTATTCTTTCTTTTTCATGTTCTACATTTGCTTCGGTAGCAGCTCCAAATAATGTGTTCAAAGCAGTTCCAGTGAAGGGTAAGAGGGATTTCTTTGACCTTTTGTTCACGGTATTTTCTATTTCTGTGTTTAATTTTTCTAACAATTGTATAACACTTATTATCACCCTTCTGTAGGATTGATTTAATGTCCCATTGAATTACATATAATGTTTTCTCACTATTAAAACTGTGGTTATGTCTGTACTAATGATTCCTAAGTCTTTGATCATTTTGACTTTTCCATGTCTCTTTAACAATGATCCCTTTCTTATCTCCACCTCTGAAGAGGTGAGTCCAATTGTAAGTAATGCTATGATGACCCGCAGTTTTGCATCTGTAAGAATAGACTTTTATCAGATTTTCTTTATATATAGGTTTCACTACATACATTATATTTATGATATTTTCAGTCCA
Source organism: Macrobrachium rosenbergii (assembly GCF_040412425.1). Lineage (NCBI taxonomy): Eukaryota > Metazoa > Arthropoda > Malacostraca > Decapoda > Palaemonidae > Macrobrachium > Macrobrachium rosenbergii. The sequence continues at coordinate 47,927,588 of NC_089796.1, forward strand.
ACACCAATATTCACATATAAATACACATATTTAACTCTGTCAGTTTCGTAGATCTTACATTTTGTTTACAACATTATCTGCAGCATTTTCATGCTTTATGTTATCTATAACTTTAGTGGACCGTGGATCTGTTTTTACTACTTTTATATGATTCCAGTGAACCACTTTTTCTTTGAGATCACTTTCATTAATTACTCTATATTTGTTTAATTTTAACACGTCTACAACTCTATATGGTCCGGTGAACTTGGGAGAAACCTTTACATTTGGCCCTTCTTGAACATGATTTTGTACAATTATCTGAGTACCTACTGTAATGTCTGGTTTAATGGTACCTTTATTATAATATGTGGCATGAGTGTTATGAACCTCTTTTAATTTTGCCCTTGTTCTCATGATTGTCTCGTAAGTACGTCTGGTCTTCCATGCAACATAGTCATCATAGTTATAAGTATGTCTGGGCGGTGTTGCATCGTCTAATGTGTTAGGCATTCTTTTCTGATAACCATATAGCAAAAAGTGTGGGGATTCTCCTATTGTCTCATTTACAGTATTATTCAATGTGAACTGTACGTCTTCTGGTGCTAAGTCCCAGTCTTCTGTCCGTGGGCTCACTAAAGTTTTCAGGATATCCTTTATTTTATGATTAGTTCGTTCTAGTGCTCCATTAGAACTTGGTTTATAAGCAGTTATTTGACACATTTATTTCAGGAAATACACATATTTTCTTTAAAATTCACTAGTAAATTCAGCAGTAATATCAGGAAGAAGAACTTGTTGACATGAATGCCTTGTGATAATTCAATATTTAAGAGCTTCTGCTACTGTGGCTGCATCTCTGTTTCTTACTGGTACGATTTCTACATATCTAGTTAGATAGTCTAAGAAGACTAATATTTATTTATTTCCTCTAATAATCCTTGGAAATGGACCTAAAAAGTTCTTAGTTACTACCTGCAATGGATTAAATTCTGATGGATATTTTTCAAGTGGAGCTTTAAGATTTACGTTACCTTTATGTTGATTATAAACTATAGTTTTGTACAAAGTTTTTGGCATCTTCACTACAATTTGGCCAAAAATAATTTCTGGTTATGATTCTGGTTGTCTTTTTAATTCCTGGATGTCCTGCTAACTTATATGAGTGTGTTAGCTCTAAAACTCCTCTGATTAGTGTTTTTGGGATGTATAGTCGAGAACAACCATTCTTCTCTGTTGACCTTTTATGCAACAATCTATTTATTAATTGAGATTCAGGCTTTAAGGATTCATCTAGTATTAACTGTCCTACTATTTGTCTGATTTCTGCATCTTTTTCTTGTTGTATTTTTACTCTTTGTAGATCTAAATCTACTACTTGACAACTAAAACAAAAGGTATTAGTGGCAATGCATTTTTCTGTTTCTTCTTGAGATCTGGATAATGCATCTGCCATGGTGTTAAAGTTCCCTGAAATATATCTGAATTCTGGGGCAAATTCTAATGCACTAATGAACCAGCTATTGAACTTCATGTTATTGGTAAAGGCTCTCTTTTTAAATAAGTCACAAATGGGTCTGTGATCAGTAAGCACATTAACCTTATGACTTAAAAGTATGTGTCTAAATTTCTTTAACCCCCAATATAAAGCTAAACACTCTCTTTCTGTGGTACTATAGTGTTTTTCTGCTATGTTTAAAACTCTACTAGCATAATATACTGCCCTCATTCTAGCCCTGTACTTGAGGCATCACAAGCTAAGTAAAAGTCTTCGGAAAAATCTGGGTAGACTAAAACAGGGTTCCTGGTCATTTTGCTCTTTAGTGTTTGAAAGGCTGTTTCTTGTTCATCCTTCCATTCATAATTAACATCCCTCTTGGTTAGTTCTGTCAAAGGTTTGGCTATAGTAGCAAAACCCTTTATAAAAGGTCTATAATAGCCTACCAAACCTAGGAACCTTCTTAATGCTTTCAAATTAGCGGGAGCTGGGTATTCAATTATTACCCTTATTTTACCTGCCTGCATGCGCAGTCCATCTTCACTAATTACATGACCCAAGTATTCCAAGGATTTCATCAGGAATTGACATTTCTTTAATTTTATTTTTAGTCCTGCAATTCTTAATCTCTCTGGGACCATTTCTACTGTTCTGATGTGACTTTCTAAGCCTTTGCTAAAAATAATAACATCGTCCAAGTATACTGCGACATTTTCTATATCTCCTGGAATTTATAACATTAATCTGACAAATGTTAATGGCATTACTTCAAACTGCAAGTGTTCTCTGTGTGTGCTGAAGGCTGTGAATTGTTTCGATTCTTCATCTAGAGGTACTTGCCAATATCCACTAAGCAAATCTAGGGATAAAAATATTTTGGCCCCTCCTAATTGAGCTAACATATCTAGAATTACCAGCATCGGCATTCTATCTGGAAGTGTGTTGGAATTTAACTTCCTGTAATCTGTTACAAGTCTCAACTACCATCCTTCTTTGGAACAAGTAACAATGGGGAATTATATGGAGATTTAGAGGGAATTACTACTCCGTCTCTTTTCATTTCCTCTATCAACTTGTCAACTATGGGTCTCTGGCTTATTAGTAATCTGTAATTAGGAATAAAAAATGGCTTGGTTCCATCATCTAACAAAATTCTATGTTGCAGAACATTTGTTCGTCCTAGTTTATCTCCTTCTATAACTATTACATTTCTGTATTTCTCTAACACCTGAAGTAACTTGTGTCTATTTTCTGGAAAATCTGTTTTATTTACTTCTTGATTTATTTGCGAGTTTTGGCCATTTATAGAGAAAAATGCTTTTTCTTCTACTGTTAGTAAAGGATTGTTGATAGGAATCCCTATGCAAAAGACAATGCCTGCGTATAGTGTTAGTCTGTTATCGGAATAGTTTTTGACATAACTTCGCAGCTATCACGATTCATGTGGACTAGTGAATTACCCATTCTGACAAAATCTGGCAATTCTTCATTCAATAACAGAATATCCTTATCCTTTACGCCCTCTTTTGATCTCAAATATACTTTTGTTAATCATTTTGGATTCAGAGTTACTGCTCTGTTGAGTATAAATTGTACTTTATTATCATCAGCTGTGCTAACACAACATATTTCTTCTTCTTCTATGTCTGAAAAATAGCAAAGTTCTACATCTCCAGTGGTTTCTTCTGTTACTTCTATTATACTATTTATATCTGATTTATTTATTTTATCTAAGAGCAATACTTCATTTAGTATTTTCCCTTCACTTTCACAACTCATTACTACAGTACTATTGTTATAGGTATAGGCGCCTTGATTTTCGTTAGATTCAGTGTTTTGGTCTTCACAGTTATTTATATCTGAGTAATTATTTATATCTGAGTATACTGTATATCATCTGTATGTGCACATCTCAACAATTCTGTATTCTGTAATTGTGGGAATTCCTCTTTTTTATCTGTTTCTATTTTATCTTGCTTGTTCTGGTTACATATCTGCTTTTCCTGTATGTCTCGCTTGTCGAAACTGTCTTAGACAAATTGATCAGATTTGGGTGAAACTTTTCTTCATCAAGCGTAAAACATACGCTCTTCTGATTATCCTGTTTCAGGCTAATCTTTGCTTTACTACTATCTAATATTATTCCACGTCTCCTCATTAAATTAAATGAGAACAATACTTATGTGGGAAAAAATCTGTCTTCTAAAACTAGAAAACTTTCAATAAATTTATGTGACAAAATTTTTATTTCTAAGTTCACATTTCCCAGACTCTCAATCTGTTTCCCTGCTATTCTTTTTATTACTCTACTTTGACCCTGAATCTGAGTTTCTGCAATGCCTAGATATCTGGTTAAAGTTATTTTATCAATTATATTTACAGTACTACCTGAATCAATGAGTACAGTACATGTTTTTCCATTTATTGGAATCTTTACAATTAGCAGATCCTTTCTGTTTATTTCTTCCTCTTTCATGGAAAATATTACTTCTTTGCTATGTAAATAGGAAAGTGCGGATGAACCTTCATTTCCCATCGTAACTGTTTCTCCTTTTTCTCTTTCATCACCTTGAAGGAATTTACTTTTTCTCTATAAAGGGGTTAATTGTCACTGACTGGATGATTTATTTATATTTGGGCGACTGTTACTTATCTCTATAACCTCTCTATTGGCTTCCTCATTATTGAACCTACAGTTTTTAGTTAAATGCCCGATCTTTTTGCAAACTGCACAGATTCTAGGCTTTCTGCATTCATTAGTGGAATGATTGGTATACCCACAGTTTTCACATATTATTTTTGATCTAGCTTCTTGAGCTGAATTATTCTCTGGTTTTGAATTATTTGTGTTTGAATATTGACCATTATGGTATCTTATGGGTGGACCATTCCTCGATTGATTCTGTCTTCCTTTCTGGTTGGATTCCATTTTTTCCTAGTATTTTGTGCATATTTCCTTTGAAAGGAAGTGTGTCTATTCCCTACTTGTCTGGAATCATCATTATACTTGTTATTTCTTTTATATGAATCATGGGTATTTCCGCCTTTCCTTTCATTTTGTGTTTCTGTTACCCTACAAATTCCTTAGAAAAATCTCTTTCTTCTGGATTTCTTGCCTCATTGATATTAAAGCTGTAAGGCTATCACTTTTAGGATCAATTTTAACTTTCTTGAAAGCTTTCTTTTCTTTTTCTCCGAGTGTGTTATACATGGTTCCAAATGACAAGTAATTCAAAACATATCTTAAACTAACTATATAAATCATTTTCTTCATCACCAAAATCCTTCTTATCTTCTATGGTGATGTTTGTTTTCTTTAAGTCTTCTATTACTTTGTGTGTCGATTCTTCAACATCTGTGTGAAGATTTGCTATGGATTCTCCATCATAATGCTGGGTAAGGAATTTATTAATATTAAATAATGCAACACTTTGACTTACTGGTTCCCAGATGGATAAACAAATGCATTTAAATTCAGTGTATGTGGTTATTTTGTTGAATCTAACTGAATTCAAAGTTCTGTGTGCATTACCGCTTTCTGAATTAAAGAGAAGCAAGGCTTCATTAATATTGGCTCTTTCATTTGTTATTCCCCCTGTAGATATGCAACTGTCTGGATCAGTTAGCCACGGGTTCACAGAATATGATTCAAGCCTATTTTTGTCAGGATTTGAACTTTCACCTCGTCCACAGAATCGTGTGGCTTGTGTAATGATCACTGCTTGCAGCATTGTTCTAAATTGAAATGTGTGAGTATTATTAGTATTATTATTATTATTGTTATTTGTGTTATTAGTGTTAGCACTATCTTGAGTTAATGATATTCATGAACTTGGCACTGGAATTCGACTATGTCTAACTGTTGTTGGTCTTAAATTATAAGGGCTATTTCTAATAGTATTCAACAATTCGTCAAATGAATTCTGCATATTACAACAGTATTCTAAAAATAAAAAAATTCATACACAAATACACGACAGTATTCAAAAAATATATCAAAAGAATGTTGTTATTAAAGATTCCTATCTATCAAACATCAAAAAAAAAATATAACAAGATAAAAAAATTTTTAGGGAGAATTATAAAAGTTATATACCTTTTAAGAGAGAGAGAAAATTTTTTTCATACACTCTTACAGAGAGAAAATAATTAAAATAACTTTCCAATAACGACTTACTTATTTCTGTTGTGATTCAGTTTTAACTGTTGTTTGTTACCACTGTTTCTCTTGAACTGTTTCACTTTTCCTTTCACGTCCAACACTGTAGTTCGCTGTAGACACGCAGGATATGACTTCTGGTTTTAAATCTTGACTAAAACTGTCCTTTTCTTGTTTCGTCTACCATCAGGGATTCGTCTTCTTCTTAGATTTCACCAGTAATGTTGATTTTTAGCTGGTATGTTTTGTCGTACATGTGAAATGCACTCATCCGTTTTAACAGATTGTGTACAGAAATCTGTTTGGGTGTGTGTTGATAGCCACCAACACACAGGCGTCATTGCTGCTGTCGCAAAATACTCCACGGTGTTTTGCCGTTTCGTGGTGACTGGTGTGGTTGCGTTGTTCTCATTGTTCGCTCGTTGTTCAATCGTTGTTTTATCTTCAGAGAATATTGTTTCTTAGTTGTGGGTTTTCTAAGTGTTAATGTTTATAATTATTATTTCACTTTGTTCTGTTTTGGCCGCTGACATTTGTAGTGGGAATGTTTTCATCGAAATTATGATTCACTTCGCTGTCTGTGATTAAATTCTTGAGTTCTGCTTGTCCATTCGTATTGCTGTCGTTATGGAGTTCTTGTATGTGTATTTGTTCGTTCTTCACACTGCACTTTTTACATCTCCCTCAGATCCTGTTTAGCAGTCACCAATGTGATGTGTGTTTTATTTGTTACCCGTTACCAGTATAAAGAAGTTTATTTTTGTTATCTTTGTAATGTTTGTTATAGTAACGTTTTGTTGCTTCTTCTTATTTGAATTAGTTTTATATTTCCTTTATAGTTGCTTTATCGTTTCTGGCTTTGTTTGTTATTAGTTGTTAGAGTCTCAGGAGGCTTAGGAAGACAGTGCAGTTTTCTTACTTCATTAACACACTAATAACATAATACAGTATATATACAAGTTAAGTAGTATGACTACGAATCGAAGTGTGAGCCTTCCTTTAATCTTCTTAACCCACAACTGGTGAGGCTCTCGACCTCACTCCGCTAAGGCTCTCGGATAATTTCTATCTGCTTCTCTCCCTTCAAGCTTGCTTTCTCCAAGGTTCTTCAAAGGAAATGTCCATCCCACCAGTAGGTGGGCAATTGCTTCTGTTCTGCCTTGTAGTCATCCTTATTGGTTAAACATTATCTAATGACATCCCTTGGGTGTGATAAATTGACTTAATTCCTCCTTTGTGGGTGGGACTAATAATGTCACTGGAAGTCTTCAGGTTCCGGCGAAAGTTGAAAGGTCAGTTCACAGGTGAGACAGGTAGGCAGTTTTTAATGGTTGCGCTTAGATTATTCTGGCACCAGTGTTTTGGCTATATATTCACGACGCTTCCTGACCGTTGCTCTCTCTCTCTCTATTTCTGTCTCATTTCTCTATTATTCATTCTTTCTCTCTCTCCCTTTCTCAGTCTATCACTTGTCTATTAATGGTTCTCTCTCATTTCTTTTTCTCTCTTTTACATTTATGCTATTCCTAACTAATATTCTCCTAGCTATCATTACACTTTGTCAAGAAACGAGTACATCTAAAAAAGGTAATTGGCTATTTTGCTCTAATTCAGTTGTGAACTTTATCTTATTATTCTTTGTATTTATGTAGTTTAAAACAGGTTAGCTTGCTGCTCGCTCTCTAATATCAAAAAGGCGTCATCCACGTAACGTCGGTATAATTAGAGGTATAGTTAAAAATGATGTTAGATTAGCAGAATCTCTGTGTATAAGAAAATTAAAACCAGCTCTAAATGTGGACTCGTCCAGCTTCACTGTCGCGAATCTTTCCCCATGACTGGGAGGGTTCTAAGTCCCAGGTGGTATGGGACTGTGAAGATCAGGCCTGAAGGGCACTATCAGCGAACATCAAGGCAAAGGTCCATCAAGATGAGGTAGGATTTTACGATTTTATTTTTAAAAATAGACTATTTAAATTTAACATATATTAACGCACAAGGACCATGCGGTCGGGTACAAGACAACTTTGAAAAAGTTACACAAAACTAAAAAATATGCTTCTGAAAATTAAAATTTTGTACAAAACTTATTTCCGAACAATCAGGCTATACTTTAAACGAACATTAACTATATAAAGCCTTGGAAGGTAAAATTTATAGGGATTAAATTACCAAATTAAATCAACTGGCTCTCAAATATAAAATTAACAACTTTGCTGGGGAAGTGACGACATGGAGAGTGCTCAGCTTCCCTCAATGATATGCCCTCGAGAAAGATGCATATCGCCCCTCTGCATGTCTCGTTGCCACCTCGGCTCCCTTTCAACATTTCTACATACGTTATTTTATTAAAGAATGTATTCAAATCGTTTAAAAGAGAGCCTCTCCGATATTCATGATACAGTTAACACAGGCAATTCACCAGACACAAACAATACTCAAACATATTTACAGAAAAACGAGAACCACAAACTCTGCCGCCTGCTTATCATTCCCCCTCGCTTATCCTGAATGTTGTGAAGGATTGTCGAGAAAAAACGGATCCAATTTTTTCACGGCTTACTCCACACCAGAATTTCTGGCTGAACGAGACAGCAATTGTGTAACGCAATTGGAAGGTTACACAGGTGAGACTCGAAGATCAGAGGTTCGTCGCGGCCTGCACTCAATTGCAAAGCTACAATTGAAAGGCAGCTCACAACAGACTTGCAACAACCAAAACACTAGAGTAATCACTTTCACAAAACACAATGACACCTAATTCGTGTCGTACAAAGGGGTTTACATGACATTTCATAAAATTCAAAAATGCTTGTGCTCCGCGTTTCAGTAGCACAAAGCAACAACACCAATAACACTCATTTCCTATCACTTCAAGTCCTCTCTAACCTCCTTACAACCTCCACAAGTCTTATCTTGGGTTTTACATTACACTATATATCGTCATTCTTAACCCATTCCTGCATTCTCAGTCTTTGGGCTATTGCTGTCCTTCTTTTTGGTCTCGCTCGCTCACTCGTATCAGCGTCCAATTGTTCTTCACATTCACTTAACTCTTTCCATCTCTCTCTGTGCGAGTTCACTATTCTCACAAGAACCCACACTTTCTCCTTCGTCAACTCTCACACTCTGTGCGGTGTCCTCTTCCTTATTCACTTCATCAAGGTGTTCATTATTGTCATTTTCTTCACCCTCATTATCCTAGCACGCACCCATTTCAAGGGGAATGATGTGTTCAACTGGTCGAAAAGTTTTTTCCCATTTTTAGCACACTAACAGAGCGTATGACTCCATCGCCATCTGGATAGAGGGCAACAATTCTACACAATGGCCAGTAACTCCATTTTCTATGGTGGAGTTTCACCAACAAAATGTCTCCAACACTCAGGGAAGATTTAGGTCCCACACAGAAGTCATGCCTCTCCTGCAATGAACTCAAATACGAGTACTCCATCTGCCACCGATGTCGAAACATTCACAGGGTGTCGGTGAGACGGAAATACTGATGACACATCTGCTTCATCATCAACGTGTGATACATATTTTCATGTTGCACAACAGGTGACATCAGTCAGATCATGGCTCCTCAAATCAGATGAGAGGGCGTAAGGACTTCGTCTTCCCGGCTATTGCCGGTGTACATAAGAGGCCTGTTGTCTACTACTGCTTCTGCCTCCTTGACTAACGTACAGTCCTGCTCCTCATTGAAGATTTTGCACCTGAAAGATACTTTGAGGGTGTGTTTCACAACCCCGATTAGGCGCTCGAAGAATCCTCTCTTCCGTGGAGATCACAGAGTCTGGAAATGCCTCTTTATCCTGCGCTCATGCAGGAACTGTCGAGTTCACCTTTGTCGTAGATGTCTCATAGGAATGGGCTGGCGGTGCGGAAGATCTGGTGATTGTCATTGTAGATACTACAGGACGTCCCATGCGTTGCAACAAGTCTCCTGAACATCAAGATGAAGGTGACAGCGTCGAGGGTCAAACAGTAATCTAAGTAGACGGCTCAGCTGCTCATGCAAGTTACCAACAGGATGTAGCCTATCCCTCCTACTACCTTATAGGTCCAGTGTGGTTGAGACCAATACAAGCAAACGGACCTGACATCTATGTTCATGCAATGAGGAGCGCAGGGGGAGGTGGTTGAAAGTTAACGGCCATTCCAGCTCTTGTTCGCGAGCAAGGTCCCTATGTACAGACCTTCAGGTTTGTATGTTAAGAAAAATACGAATTACTTTAAAATTTGCAATTTTCCTGGATAGGTTTGGGGCTTGGGACCGGAAACATTCTCGTTCCCATTCCTGGCTGTGACATGGAGGCCTATGTTCTTGGTCTGGTCCACGAACTGGACAGGATGTATATCAAATGATCAAGAGATTGCCAGGGGCTCTGGTGAGTGATTCTCTCTTATTGAGTTAGAGAGGCCTATTGTGGAATTCATTAAAATGATACCTCTTTTTAATGATCCTGAAGAAGAGACATTATCTTTTCTTTCTTCGTTCTTCCCTGGGCAAGAGAATGCTCCCTAGTCCAGCCATCCATGCAAGGCACTTCCTCTGTCTCTAGTCCACCAGAGGAAATATCTTGCTCTCTCAGAGAGATCATGACTGTCTTTTAGGTTGAACCGGACGTGACTTAGCTGTGTCCCGGTCTGTCTCTAAATTGTCTCCATGCAGAGGGAGTCTCTCTATCGCAAACGGAGATGACAACAACGAAATTGACTGCCAGAGCAGCATTCCCATTAGTCTTGGAAAAAATGGGGAAGACACATTTGATGTGGTACTTGGAACGTGGTAAATATTTGTCGCCTGCTCAGTGTAGTTTTGGAAGTATGCACTCCGCAACCAATGTGTTGGTTCAAATGGAATCTTCAATATATGAAGCTTTTTCTAAGACACAGCTTCACATCACTATTTTCTTTGATCTTGAGAAGGCCTGTGACCTAACTTGGAGGTATGGCATTCTGAGGTTCTTCATGAATGTAACCTGAGAGGCAGTTTACCTCTTGTTATCAAGGCTCTTTTTAAAAAATAGGCTATTTCAGGTTCAAGTTGGAGCAACAATGCCAGATGTAATAAATCAAGAAGGAGGAGTGCCGCAAGGCAGTGTTGTAAGTGTAACCTTGTTCACCTTAGCAATTTAATGGGGTATCCAAAATAATTCCCCCAGATAAAACATATAGCCTACCCTTTTTGTTGATGACCTTTCGATATCTTTTGCAGCAACAAGGATGGCAGTGTCTGACTGACATCTTCAGCTCTGCATTGATAATATAGTAAAGTGGGCTGAGATGAATGGTTTTATGTTTTCAGTTAATAAAACTGCAACCATGCACTTTTGCCATATAAGAGGAGTTCATCCTGATCCAGACCTGCTCATACATGGGCAGAGAATTCCATGTGTTCGTGAAATAAGGTTTTTTAGGTTCATTTTTTATAGCAAGCTGACTTAGATTTCACATTTGAAATACATTAAGGCAAAATGCTTGAAAACATTAATGTTATGAAAGTTGTTCCACACCTCCTGGGGTGCTAACCAAACTCAAATGTTGAGACTATACAAAGCTCTAGTCTTTTCAAAATCAACTTATGGGTGTGAATTCTGTATCTCAGCAAAGCATAATAGCCTTGAAATGCTAAATTCAATTCATCATGCAGGAATAAGATTGGCAGCAGGAGCATTCAAGTCATCTCTCACTGAGAGCATGCTTGTGGATGCTGGTGAGATGCCTCTGGCTCTACATTACCAACATCTTCTGGTTCAGAGCTAGTATAGATTTCAGAGGCTCCCTAAGTCCTTAACCAGCATTTGTATCAGAAATGAAAGGCATTGCCATTTTTATGAAAATCACCCCAGGCAACCCCAACTATTTGTTTTGAGAGTGAAATGTATAACCTGTTAATTAAACATGTCAAAAACGGAGACTTGACCAGCTAGAAATTTGGTTAGCACTCTGGAACCTTCCAGAGGTAAAATGCTGTAGAAGTTTTAATTTGGCAAAAGCCGAAATGTCCAATGAAGCAATGCAAGCAATATTTTTTATATTATACATCCCAACAAGATAACTGTTTGACAGATGCTGTCATTAGCTTTGGAGTGGTCTTTCCTGATGGAGAAAGAAGCAGGAGATTGTCTTCTGTTGCATCTATTTTTACAGCAGAACGGCATTCAGTTTAAAGGCCTGAAAGGAAATTTTAACTCTGAATGGAAGTAGTTGTACTATATATTGTGACACTAGAAGTGTTCTTTAGTCTTTAGAATCTTTTAACTCTTCACATCCATTGAATATAGAGATATTGGGATGGCTATTGCTAGTGAAAAGAAGAGGTAAAGATGTAAATTTTGCTTGGTGCCTTCCCATGTTGGGGTTCTTGGGAATAAGTAAACTGATCAACTTGCTAAGTCAGCAGTCACCTATCCAGAGCCCATGAGATGCCTACTACTAATAAAGATGCATTTCCTCTTGTTGGTCAGAAAATGAAAAACCTTTGGCAGACCCTTTGGGAAAATATTGAATCAAACCAAAAAGTATGCAGTATTACGTCATCAGTATCTCCTTGGTCTTATCCCTATATGCCAAGGAGACTAGAAACGATGTTGTGCTGGCTAAGGATTAGACATACAAGACTTACTCGTGGGTTCTTAATGTCACGTGAAAGACATCCTTTCTGCGATGACTCTATTGTGCCCTTGACTGTGAGACATTTGCTGGTTGAATGTCCCTGTCGTGGGGATCGAAGACATAGGTTCCTCTCCTGGGGACGTGACAGAGGTGGACATTTTATCCTTGCTACAATTCTCGGGGAGGATTGTAATATAGAGCAGTTATGTATCTTTGTTAGGGAGGCAGGCCTCTTCAACAAAAATTTAGATTATTTAATGTGTACATGTGCAGTATGTATGTTTATATTTATAGTATATATGTATTTACAGATGTGATTATATAAATACATACATACATACGTATATATATATATATATATATATATATATATATATATATATATATATATATATATATACATATATATGAAACTCCTTTTAAATTTTTAGTTTCCTATTTAGTTTCGCTATGGTCAACCTAGATGTTTCAATGCCAGTTTAAATAACTTTAAATCAATCAATCAATTCCTCAGCACAGGGGGTGAGGGGGAATCACTGAGGCCATCTTGAGATCAGCTCAAGTTTCTCCTCACTCTGGCAGGACTCGTTGCAGATGGCAAACCATAAGGGGTCAACTTTTCCAGGGAGATATGGCTGTGCAGTTTCCTGACTCGCATCCATACTGTTGAAGGTATGCGCATTGCAGGCATAGTGAAGGTAAACAGGTTGTTGTAGGCTCCAAGGCCTTGCAGCATACCACTTGCACTATAAAGCCAGAGAAACCAGTGCCACTCAAAGGGAGCTGCACAAAAGCCAACAGAAAGGGCGCCCCCAGCTGCCCGTAATGTGCTTTACCACTTCAAATTCAGGAAGACAGCCATGAACTGCACCCCCAGATGCAGATGGAAAAAACGACAAGCGATGTGGTTGTCGAGAATTTTCTCGACGATAGATTTGGTGGACTTTATTTTGGGTTCTTCCCTTATGTTTTGGGCTTGGATGCGAAGTCTTAATGACACAAATCAGAACCAGAAGTTACGATTGGTAGGTAGCCAACCAAACAAGCAGGAATTTTTAAAATTTTCTTACAAAAAATAAACTGTGAAATCTACCATAGCTTCACACATTTACGTTAATGATTAAACAAACAACTGACTCAACTTTGTACAGTACTAGTGACAGCTATGCTAACAAAGGCTGGACCACACGGTCCCAACGAACACATCTACTGAATTTATAGTTACAGGAAAATCAACATAGTTTCTCAGTGTTGCACTTCGCGCAGCACAACATGAGCTACGTTACTAACAAAGTCGAAATTACATCACAAGACTAAAAATTTTCTGGACAGCAAATGGGTGTTCTTAAAACTCAGAAAACTGACTCAAAAAATACAGCAACTTACTTCCAAGAAGTTCTGAATAACGTTCTACGAGCGCTAAACACGTTCCATGTCCCATTTGTAACAATGATTACTTCAATATCTTTGGATAATTGGAATGGTGCTGGACTTCATCACAGCTCACCAAAACCACAATCCACTGGCTTTCTATCAAACAGCCGTTTTGGGGGGTTTGTTCCAGAATGTCCCACTATTCTGGAACGATAAAAACAATTTTCCCATTGAATTGTGATTGCAGAAGTTACTCAAAAATACTACAGTAGTGCAGCCGTCAGCGCACGTTACAGAATTTTACAATAGTTTACAGTAAAAAGCACATCATCAAAAATCAAATCATGACTTTGTGTTCTTCCACATCAGCTTCCGAGTCAATGCGTCCTACGTGTGTACAGTTACAACTAAGAAATATATTAAATGGTTATTTAAAACGACTAGATGGAAGTTTTATGTTGGCAAAAAAAAAAAAAAAACTACCTGCGTTGAAGCATGACCTCTGACGCCCACCAGACTTCTAGCTGCACCTAGTGGCCACCAATGGCTACCCCATAGTATCATAGGGCTTTCCGGTGACCACCAATGGCTGCCCAATAGTATCATGCGGCCTTGGGACATCACTCTCTACCTAATGGGAAGAAAATATAGGTTGGGGTTCATCATCACCAGTGTTTATATGCCCCAACTTGGCACCGACTTCTTTGCTCATCTCCGTTGCTTCTTTCCCCCTTCCAAATAGCGCCCCATTTCCACGGCCCCTAAGGATGCAGCACACGGGTTTGTACGGCTGTGCAATTAAAAACAATACAATTCATACACATTTTCGAGACATCACGTTTTCTCTTTATTGTGGGTGATACTGAAGAAGGGGCGTGATGTCTCAAAACTGTTTGTGAATTATATTCTGTATCTAAAACTTAGGTTTATTTTTACTTCAGTCAGTAATGTCGACATGGAGCCTCTACTACTGCTGCAGTGTATGTCGGGGAGCCGTTGTGGCGTTGTTGAGCCTTCCGTTAGGCCCATGAAGCATTTGAGAGAGAAAGTTTGGCATTTCTGCACAGTTCAAGGATGACCATTACAAAGAAGTTGTCTGTTTTTCTCGAGCCCACCCCTGTTAGGAGACATGGCCTTTCATGGGAAAAATCCAGACGGATAATGGTCATTTTGAGTTATTTTAAATAGCTTGGCACTTAGACTACGTGGTGAATTTACTCTAGCCACTATTAAATTGACTTTGTAATGTTTCACAATAGACGAAAACCCAGTGGGTGGGGGCTTTACATGGGTGTTGGAACGCAGTCGCGCAGTACTCAGTTTTTGTCACCCTTCCGATAGGGGCCGCAAGGGATTTCTGTTTAATGATCACATAACTGCGGTTTTTTCCTCATTTATTACTGCTTTTGTCATTTTACGTGATCCGGTATAGGTCTTTGTGCTACAATTTACCTTTCCTAATGTAATTATCAGCTAACTAAATAACTGTAATTTTTCTATTTTTCCCTGCCGTCGAGTAGATGGGCATGTGAATGAACAGGATTCTCTCTCTCTCTCTCTCTCTCTCTCTCTCTCTATCGTAACACGTAGAGGTTGTGTGATTAAGCTGTTTTTCCTCATGTCACTACCCCAATTTCCATCCATTCGCCAGGAAACGCCCGCAAGGGAAAAAGTCAGTAATCAACTCGATCTACTGTAGCCTAGGCTACAAGACAGCTTATGAATGACGGCTCGAAAGAATACTGTGCAACGCATTGCATTTACCTAATTTATAAGATTGTGAAGGCTGCAACGTTTGAATATACTTTCTCAGAATAGGTAACATTCTCTCTTTGATTCGCTTTTTGAACCGGTTTATAAAGAGATTCAGATTTTAAGTCCCACCAGTAAGAGGTCTAAAGATACATACAGCAATAAAGTGGAAATCCCTTTCGTGGATAGCGTCAAGAAGGTGAGTGAGACCTTGGGGAGAAAATCCTGTTACTTTCAGCTCCCAAAGTATGGAAGGATCTTAGGTCAGTCAACACGCTCATGGGAGAGAGGAAATCCCCCAAAAATATCGGTTGATCCGTAGTATGTAGTAGGGAATGCTACGAGTTTCATGTCTTGTGTGGGTTTCACTGAGAAAAGCCTTCCCAGAAAAGAATCAAACATCAATGACAAAAATTCTGCTTTTTTCAGTTATGTGAGGAAGACCAACCACGACACAAACTGGAATGCCTCGCACATTGTTTATGGCGGAACCTGCAGTATCAAATGTCAGACTCTAGAAGCAGCTTGATTTAGCAACCGAGTGACATGAATCTTTCACAAGGTCCATGGAAACCTGATAAGAGCAACTAATCTTTTTGGATTATATTACAAAGAAGACCCTTCTTATCTTATATATATATATATATATATATATATATATATATATATACAGTATATACTGTATATATATATATATATATATATATATATATATATATATATATATATATATATATATATATATATATAACCAGAAAGCTACAAACGTCCTTTAATATCCAATTCACTCTACCTCGGAAGTAATATATTTTCATATATGTTACCGAAGGGGAATTTTTAGTTGATAATAAGTCCACCGTCCCGTGGGATCGAACCAGCGACGGACGAGGAATCAGGACTACAGTGACACACTAACCAGTCGGCCACAAGAGAGGGTATAAGTGAATACCATCTCCCATCAACCCACCCGTCGAACTCAGGTGTTTTTGCGTTTGGAGACGATATCCACCCACCTCTGCCATGTTGACCGTGTAGTGCGTTTGTCACGTAGCCATATTATGACTATTTATCACATCACCGTGATTCATATACAATCAGAAAGCTACAAACGTCCTTAATATCCAATTCACTCTACCGGAAGTAATATATTTTCATATATGTTACCGAAGGAATTTTTAGTTGATAATAAGTCCACCGTCCCGTGGGATCGAACCAGCGACGGACGAGGAATCAGGACTACAGTGACACACTAACCAGTCGGCCACAAGAGAGGGTATAAGTGAATACCATCTCCCATCAACCCACCCCGTCGAACTCAGGTGTTTTGCGTTTGGAGACGATATCCACCCACCTCTGCCATGTTGACCGTGCAGTGCGTTTGTCGCACGTAGCCATATTATGACTATTTATCACATCACCGTGATTCATATACAATCAGAAAGCTACAAACGTCCTTTAATATCCAATTCACTCTACCGGAAGTAATATATTTTCATATATGTTACCAAGGGGAATTTTAGTTGATAATAAGTCCACAGTCCGTGGGATCGAACCAGCGACGACGAGGAATCAGGACTACAGTGACACACTAACCAGTCGGCCACAAGAGAGGGTATAAGTGAATACCATCTCCCATCAACCCACCCGTCGAACTCAGGTGTTTTGCGTTTGGAGACGATATCCACCCACCTTCTGCCATGTTGACCGTAGTGCGTTTGTCGAACGAAGCCATATTATGACTATTTATCACATCACCGTGATTCATATACAATCAGAAAGCTACAAACGTCCTTTAATATCCAATTCACTCTACCTCGAAGTAATATATTTTCATATATGTTACCAAGGGAATTTTTAGTTGATAATAAGTCCACCGCCCCGTGGATCGAACCAGCGACGACGAGGAATCAGGACTACAGTGACACACTAACCAGTCGGCCACAAGAGAGGTATAAGTGAATACCATCTCCCATCAACCCACCCGTCGAACTCAGGTGTTTTTGCGTTTGAGACGATATCCACCCACCTCTGCCATGTTGACCGTGTAGTGCGTTTGTCGCACGTAGCCATATTATGACTATTTATCACATCACATCGTCTCCAAACGCAAAACACCTGAGTTCGACGGGTGGGTTGATGGGAGATGGTATTCACTTATACCCTCTCTTGTGGCCGACTGGTTAGTGTGTCACTGTAGTCCTGATTCCTCGTCCGTCGCTGGTTCGATCCCACGGGACGGTGGACTTATTATCAACTAAAATTCCCCTTCGGTAAACATATATGAAAATATATTACTTCCGAGGTAGAGTGAATTGATATTAAAGGACGTTTGTAGCTTTTGATTGTATATGAATCACGGTGATGTGATAAATAGTCATAATTATGGCTACGTGGTGACAAACGCACTACACGGTCAACATGGCAGAGGTGGGTGGATATCGTCTCCAAACGCAAAACACCTGAGTTCGACGGGTGGGTTGATGGGAGATGGTATTCACTTATACCTCTCTTGTGGCCGACTGGTTAGTGTGTCACTGTAGTCCTGATTCCTCGTCCGTCGCTGGTTCGATCCCACGGGACGGTGGACTTATTATCAACTAAAATTCCTCTTCGGCAAATATATATGAAAATATATTACCCGAGGTAGAGTGAATTGATATTAAAGGACGTTTGTAGCTTTTGATTGTATATGAATCACGGTGATGTGATAAATAGTCATATTATGGCTACGCGGACAAACGCACTACACGGTCAACATGGCAGAGGTGGGTGGATATCGTCTCCAAACGCAAAAACACCTGAGTTCGACGGGTGGGTTGATGGGAGATGGTATTCACTTATACCCTCTCTTTGTGGCCGACTGGTTAGTGTGTCACTGTAGTCCTGATTCCTCGTCCGTCGCTGGTTCGATCCCACGGGACGGTGGACTTATTATCAACTAAAATTCCTTCGGTAACATATATGAAAAATATATTACTTCCGAGGTAGAGTGAATTGGATATTAAAGGACGTTTGTAGCTTTCTGATTGTATATGAATCACGGTGATGTGATAAATAGTCATAATATGGCTACGCACGACAAACGCACTACACGGTCAACATGGCAGAGGGGGGGTGGATATCGCCTCCAAACGCAAACACCTGAGTTCGACGGGTGGGTTGATGGGAGATGGTATTCACTTATACCCTCTCTTGTGGCCGACTGGTTAGTGTGTCACTGTAGTCCTGATTCCTCGTCCGTCGCTGGTTTGATCCCACGGACGGTGGACTTATTATCAACTAAAATTCTTCTTCGGTAACATATATGAAAATATATTACTTCCGAGGTAGAGTGAATTGGATATTAAAGGACGTTTGTAGCTTTTGATTGTATATGAATCACAGTGATGTGATAAATAGTCATAATATGGCTATGTGACAAAACGCACTACACGGTCAACATGGCAGAGGTGGGTGGATATCGTCTCCAAACCCAAAACACCTGAGTTCGACGGTGGGTTGATGGGAGATGGTATTCACTTATACCCTCTCTTGTGGCCGACTGGTTAGTGTGTCACTGTAGTCCTGATTCCTCGTCCGTCGCTGGTTCTGATCCCACGGGACGGTGGACTTATTATCAACTAAAATTCTCTCTTCGGTAACATATATGAAAATATATTACTTCCGAGGTAGAGTGAATTGGATATTAAAGGACGTTTGTAGCTTTCTGATTGTATATGAATCACGGTGATGTGATAAATAGTCATATATATATATATATATATATATATATATATATATATATATATATATATATATATATTTATATTATATATTATATATACATATGAAATATAAAAACACCGTATCGTGCTTCTGAGATATCAATAGAAGGATCCACAGTGATACTCTTGTTTACGAAGACGAAATGTATTTGTAGAAATATTTACAGAGCTTAAATCTTTCGTCCATCCTTCTGTGGACTTGATCACTAAACTAAGAGACACAACAACGGTGAAGAAATAGAAATAAATATTTAAAAAAACTGAAACGGATAAACGAGGTTAAAATAAGCGAACAAGTCACTGGGTCGTATATATTCCTTTCAAGAATTGTCAGTGATCTGCGAGGTGGGACAAAACGCTGGTCTTCTTCCTGAATGATATCTTGAAGGTCGTTATCCAAAAAGGTAGCTTGATCAACAGGCGAAGGCTGGTTATCTACATTATCAGATTGAAGAAGGCAGCACACATTCCTGAAATTCTTAATTCTGGCCATTTTGCAAATCTTCACCTAAAAGTAATTATTCAAATGCCAGTATTCCCCTCAAAGGTGTCATTTAAAGTGATGAGAGCTCCTTCCACAATCCTCCTAGTGGTCCTATCCGCACTCTTATCAATAACTTTGCCTCCCTGAAGTCAATGGCATGGTTAGAATCCCAAGTGTGTTGAGCAATGGCGCTGTAAACATTTCCCAAACGGCAGGCTGCAATATGTTCCCGTTTCCTCTGGTCCAGGGAACGGCCATTTCTCCAGTATAGCATTTGTCACAGTTTTTGCACCCTATAGCATATACTACGACGGTTTTCTGCAGCTACTCTTGATAATTTTCTTTCTAATAGTATTAGGGTATTGAAAAACAAGAAAATTAAGGACATTATAAAAGTTGGCGTTAGCAAAGAAATGAAAGATGTTCTTTTTAGTAAACTGACAAGAAAACTACCTACGTTTAGTTATTTTTATGGTCTTCCAAAAATCCACAAGGAGGGCATCCCTTTAAGGCTAATTGTAGCCAACTGCAATACTCCATAAGCTTATTTGACTTCCTAGTAGGTGTGAATTATTAAGTATTTTTCATTGAGATTTACCATGCTTGTAAAAGTTTGGCTGTTGATATAGGGTGATTCTTAAGACCACTTGGGTCATATCTAGGGGAGGGGCCAAGGTCACATTCCATTAGGGTGGTGGGGGGAGCGCCCCCTTTTTCAGTATGGGGTAGCCTTCGTAATTCCACTATTTTTTGGCGTAGAGTGCTGATTTTGGGCTCAAATGTCTCAGAATAAGGTGACGAGAAGGTATTTTACTCTTTTGTGTTCAATAATGTATACAAGTGGCTCCCTAACCTGGGGTCCGTAGATCAAATTGAAAATTTCATATATCATTTTCCTTCATCATGCTTTTTCTTTTCATATCAACTTCCATTATACACACACACACACACACACACGTACACACACACACACATATATATATATGTGTATGTATGTATATACACACGAGAATAAGCACAATGAGAGAAAAAGATATTATAGTTACATACAGGCGGTCCGTAGGGAAACCCATTTAAATGAAAGGGATCCTTGGTAGCGAAAGTGTTGGGAACCTCTGATGTATATAATAGCCTACAGCGAATATAGGAGATGTCATTAGGACTTTCAATCCCTTTTCATTATATTACAGTGATTTTTTTCTTTGTCTACATAATGGACTGGTCGAAATGTATAATATGTCAAGAGGTAACCAAGGAGGACTTGGTCTGTCCCTCAGGAAACAAAGGTTTGGTCGACAAACATGAGACCTCTGCAGGCAGATTTTGTAGCAATGGTTGATACTTTTCGGGATGCTGGGTATCCGTTGAACTTAACAACTGACCCAACTGTTGAAGAGTTAGTTCAAAATCAAGCAAAGTGAAGTAAGAACTGTAGAAGGGAGATCCGAAGGGACCGTCTTGACCGCCTTATTCCACCTTCAATGGCCTACAGCGAGGAGAAAATATACCACTCAAATAAGTCAGCCATTGAGGACTGCATCCTTAATGAATTATGTGATGATGAAAACGACTCCAATTCTTTGTATCGGTATGATGCAGTTATTCGTGATGGAGGGAGGGGCCCTCATTCATTTTTTGACTCCTCGTGGAATTCACACCTTCCAGGATTATGGTTTAAACCAAATGCTCAAAATCATTCAAATGGAATTGCGCAAAGCTTGCCGAGTGGATGTTGTTTGGGACTGTTACCGAAACATTCAATCAAGGAACAAATTCGCAGTGACAGAGGTAATGGGTCAAGATTAAAAGTTTCTCCTAGAATTATACTTATTTTTCTTGATATATTATATTATGATCTGTTTTCTGTGTGTAAATCAGGGTATCATTCCCAAGAATATGTCTGCTTAAGGCTATTAAATTCTGCAAAATAAATTTATATTTTGCATTATATGTATATATAAAAATCACATTTATATGCTTTTGAAGGTAAATTTTGTGTTTTATTGATTAGGGGTGCCCCAGAGATCAAAATTACTTTTGTGTTAAGACATCATAAACAATATTCTGGGTCATTTGAGCCCAAAATTAGCCTTCTACCGAAAAAACTAACGAAATTATGAAGGCTACCGCATGCAGAAAAAGGGGGGCTCCTCCCGACCCCCTTAATGGAATGTGACCTTGGCCCCCTCCCTAGATATGACCCCAGTGATCTTAAGAATCACCCTATATCAACAGCCAAACTTTTACATGCATGGTAAATCTCAACAGTGTATTCACACCTACTATCTTGGTTAGCCGAGGTTTTAAGGGACTGAGTGGGCAATATATCAAACTCCCATCTGATTAGGATTAGAAGTAAATTTTGAATGCAATTATATACAATCTGGGCATCGTCTCATTATTCACTAATGTACCTGTTGATTTTGTTTTAGCTAATTTGGTCAAAATTACTGAAGAGGAAAAATTCACGCCACCTATTCATATTAAAAAATTATGTGGGCTCATAAAGACGTGTGTAGATTCTACCATATTTGAGTTCAAAGGAGAATTCTACCAAAAAAAGGCAAGAGTTGCCATGGGATCCTCATTGTCGCCTGTTTTAGCTAATCTTTGCGTGGAATTTTTTGAAATCTTTTTTGTGGACAAACTTCCAAATGATTTGAAACCTTTTAAATGGGTAAGATATGTTGATATCTTTATTGTTTATAAGGACGATGCCGAATGTTTTGATCAGTCTCTATTACAATGTTTACAGCGCCATTGCTCAACACACTTGGGATTCTAACCATGCCATTGACTTCAGGGGAGGCAAAGTTATTGATAAGAGTGCGGATAGGACCACTAGGAGGATTGTGGAAGGAGCTCTCATCACTTTAAATGACACCTTTGAGGGGAATACTGGCATTTGAATAATTACTTTTAGGTGAAGAGATTTGCAAAATGGCCAGAATTAAGAATTTCAGGAATGTGTGCTGCCTTCTTCAATCTGATAATGTAGATAACCAGCCTTCGCCTGTTGATCAAGCTACCTTTTTGGATAACGACCTTCAAGATATCATTCAGGAAGAAGACCAGCGTTTTGTCCCACCTCGCAGATCACTGACAATTCTTGAAAGGAATATATACGACCCAGTGACTTGTTCGCTTATTTTAACCTCGTTTATCCGTTTCAGTTTTTTTAAATATTTATTTCTATTTCTTCACCGTTGTTGTGTCTCTTAGTTTAGTGATCAAGTCCACAGAAGGATGGACGAAAGATTTAAGCTCTGTAAATATTTCTACAAATACATTTCGTCTTCCTAAACAAAGTTTCAAATGAACAATATATGAACAGAGAACATAGAATAAACTGGATTGATTAATTTTTTGCATCCTTATCGCCATTCCTAAAAATGCAAATTACGGGATATATCTCTTATGCCTCAGTATGTTGATCCGGTATATATTCCTTTTATTGATTGCTACACAGGGGTTAAAATAAGTAAACAAGTTTTCCAACTAATTTTACAAACTTGCCTATGGTGTACCTAATCAGAATGTAAACGCACTAAGTGTTCAATCTATTCGCCTATTTTTCACAAATGTCTAAATATGAAAAGTCATAGATTTTAATTTTCATCAGAGAAGGTCATACTTTGACCTCTTGTGACCTTGAATATTGACAAATCGCATTAGGCTTGTATCCATTGAATAGATAATTCTTTAAGCTTTATTTTGAGGGGTGACCGAGCTCTGTGCACCATTTCATTGCTGAGTTATTGTAATTTATGTAACCAGTACACGTAAAAAAAAGGGGCTATTTTGATTTCATCAAATTAATTCAACGAAAACCCTGGATAACACGACAACTGCCGGGTTTCTGGATGCCTATCCTCACTCAAAAAAAAGTGTCCCAGTGGACCCTCTAACTAAATCAAGCAGGCAATTTTCTGGCCCTTTCATACATGCAAACACACCTTGGCTCCAGGACTATCTGGCCTACCGTCGTGGCTTTCGGCATGCCATCGAAAAGTGTGATATCGTCTGTCGACATTTCGACATGTGCTTTTCAATTTTGTAAAAAAATAAACAATTCATCAGACGTAGGCTCCACCTGACCGTCAAAACTGCTCATTACGGCATCCGGAACCTCATTCAAAGGACAGGAGAAATGCAACAACTTCTTAAAGTTTTCTAACTATAGAATTGCCAGATACCCAACTCGAACCTCTTAATTTCTCCACTAACTCCAGTGCTGCATCAAACAATTGTGAGCTAAAATCTACCATCGAATCCTGTTCCTTCACAATCTTATAGAATGGTCTCATATCCCGAACTAAATCCCCACACTCAACTGCCCCGTACGCAGTCCTAAGAAACCCTTTCAGGTCGTCCGAAGTCCGACATTTCTTAAACTGGAAACTGCGACAGCACCAGTCAATATCCCCATGTCCAAAGCTACTTTAGCTTCATTAAACGTTTCCATCTCATCTGAGATCTTCTTCGAATTCAAATGGTTCTGAACGCTCTCTATAAAAATTTCCACCGGCTGATGCAAAATGCCATTCACCAAGCCCAGAAAAGGCTGAATTGGTGAATTAAAAGTGGTTAGCCTACCCTATGGACCAGAGTCTTCTTTATCTTCTGACTCATCATTCCACTTCTTCATAGCTTTTTCCTGTCCCTTGCTAGTAAAAATAGATCTCTTAAGAACCCTCGCAAAATTTTACCTGACTTCATATACATATAATGATAAGATCCTGAACACAGCCCTGGAAAAATGCACCCCGACCGTAAAAACATACAATATTAAAACTATGCACCACACACTCTAACCAACAACCAAAAAAATAACAAACAAACAAAAAAGAAATCAAAATAACAATATCCCCATAACGGTAATTATTCACAAACCCTGTGGGAGTAAATCCCTTCTCTCACATGCGCTCCAGTGACCCAGTCAAACAACTAAGGGCAAGGACACCTGGTTTTCAAAGTTAAATTCCCAAGTCATCCCTCAGGGGAAGAAAGAAAACGAATCACAGAAACAAAAACTCGCCCTTCGACACATGACTCCTCAGTCTCCATGCAAAAAAAACTGCTGAGCTAGCAGCGAGATAAGGTCGAGTTGCTATGCAAAGAGGGGAACCTTTATCATAATCGCCACTTATGACACGTTTCCTTCACACATTATACCCCGTGTCCACATCCCCCCAAAAAAAAAAAAATTCAATAAAAGAGAAGAGAGAGAGAGAGAGAGAGAGAGAGAGAGAGAGAGAGAGAGAGAGAGAGAGAGAGAGAGAGAGAATTGAAATTCAAAGAAGCTACAATGAAAACAAAAATAAACTTACATTTTCCCCTTCCACCGAATCCAAAAATTCAGAGAGAAAAAAAGGAATTGAAATTCAAAGAAGCTACAATGAAAATAAAAATAAACTTACATTTTCCCCTTCCACCGAATCCAAAAATTCATGAAGTCACACCCGCACTTTCACAAAAAACACACAAAAGCACACATCCATGGCCCAAACTGCCGTAAAAATACCCAGCACACGTTAATCACTCCGTAAATCACCAACTGAATAAGACCGACTGTCAAACTGATGACACAGTAATCACGCTCTGTGTGTTGCCTTCATGACAAGGAAGTGCCAACGTAACGAATTTCCTTCACAACTAACGACTTACCAATTGCATGCATCTCTACAGACAATGCCCTATCTGCATAAAACACCTGTTACGCACACATACTCTCGCTTCAGAGTGGATTCATGACACTGTCCCTTAGTGCCTAACCGCTGCCCACCAATTCTGTTAGATGAAACAAACATTCATTCAACCTTTTTCCCAACTTACCTGGCAAAAATCGCCAGGATGGTAGCGGACCAAAGTAAACTGTCTTTTTCACTCGCATTCTCCTTCTCTCTCTTAAGCCTTAGTACAATTCTACACCCAAACGGGTATGTTTAAATCAAACCCAGGATACAAAAATAGACTTTATTTTGTAAGCCCAACATGAGATTGATTAAATAAAAGGAATGAGCTACTAGCAAGTTATTAAACTCCCAGCTACAACGTCACTAAAACAAAAATAATAATAAAAGAAAAACCAAACTCTTTCCTCAACATTGATACCAAGTGTCCCATACTAACACTTAAGTCCATTAGTAAGACACAATAAAAGCAGATGTCTAAAACAGTAACTTCCAACCATTGTCCACACTGTTTGCACACCTGTGCATTGTTTATCCCAGTAACATCTGTCAATCAAGAAACATTCTTGTATTAATTTAAATAGGGGACAATGCGGGATATTTCCAGTAACATAATTAAAACCCAAATAAAGAAAATGCACAAATAAGAAAAATCACAAGCCTTACGAAATAATAACACACAGCAAGGCATTGAATGTTCATCACCTGTCTTGAGCTTACCTTTCCAACAGGTAATAGAGAGCTTATCTGTTACCATCTATGATAATCAGCTCTAGCAACGACAATGCTCCATATTTCACAAAAGATCTCTCACTTGCCTTATCGGCCACTCCCACTCAAACAAACTAACTTACATCACAGCAGTGACACTCCCTACAAATCCAGTTCTATAACCAGATAAAGCTCCTGGAAACTGAAGTGCTGACTTTACTTCCATCACATGTGTTGTAACCAAGGGCCTTTGAGAAGATTGAAAATGCTGAATTTGCACCGGAAGTGCCCAGTCATGCTCGGACCATGCTGAATCTGAAAAACACCCAAGCATCCACTTCTTGCCCTGTTTCACCTCTGCACAGCAGTGGCGTACCAATGTTTAATAAAACATATATATATATATATATATATATATATATATATATATATATATATATATATATATATATATATATATATATATATATATATATATTCTTACATATTTGTAGACATTCGTCTCTCCAGTCTGTTAGCTAGGAAGTCAAATTTCATGGCGGCTAGAGGAGACCCCCACTAGGGGGGACAGAATGTAGGCGTCCTAACCCCAATATTGTATGATATTGGGGGACAGAAAACCATTAGGGCACAAGGACAGGTCATGATAGTAAATGGGCCGCTAGGCTGACCCTTAGTTAGTCTTAACTATAAGACCGGTTTCCCTATGACCTTGTGCTGGCTGCTATTTGTTTCTTTCAGATGTGCTGCTGTCCTGTGCTCGCCGCGAGAATCAAAGGGGCGATGCCATGACCTGACTCGCTCTCACCCCATTCCATGACACCAAAGTGCAAAATTGCTTCACTTTTAACTGCACTAAATCTGGTGCTTCTGTTCTCCCCACCACTGGCCACATGTTGGAACTTCTAAAGGAGCAGCCTGAATCCATCTTCTGCAAGCGAGCTCCATGCACAGATGCAATAAGGTACATCCTGAAGCCGCAAGTAATGCCAGCGTTCCTTTCATATTCCTGAATTTCTCTCAATTTTCAGTATTTCCAACCTTTCATTCTCCTAAACGAAGTCCCTTTGTTTCCCACATCCTAGCACAAACATTTTCCCTCATGACTTGGTCCAGGCCTAAATTAAGTTTGTTCGGCGATAATAACTAGAACATTCCCACCATAGTGTTGCCATGTGCTAATAAAATCTAATTAATAATTCCCTCCATTGTGAATAATTAATTTCATGTGAGAGAAAGTCTATGTAAATGAATGTTGACCTGGAATTCTTTTCCAGAATCCTGTTTTCTGGCTCTTTGTGTTCTGCCCCTGTCCTTGTGAAACCAATGCCTTACAAGACTCAATTCCATCTTGCCTCATGTACCACTTCTGCAATCGACAGTCTACAAGGGCCATGTGTTAGGTTCTCAAGCACTAACGTTGTGCTAATGTAAAATAGTTTTATATCAGCCAGTCTTAAGTATTTTGTAAGATTCATGTCAAACTCTTCATAGGGCTGTAGCCTTCTCAGATTTATTTATTTGTTAACTGTAGTTACACTTTTTATGGTACATTGCATGTGCCTTAATTACTGAACTGCCAGCTTGTCCATATTAATTTCTAGTTGCAAATCTGTAAATGAATTAATTTATTTAATCTAACTGACTGGTTTGAAAGGCGATCTTCCCATTTTCTTTGAGTACATGTTATTTCATGGTAAGTAATGCTATTAATTACTTTGAATGCTTATGTTCTATGATCTAGGTGTTGGCCCCTAAGGCAAAATTACATTCAAAATTCAATTTAACTTTCCAACTGAACTCAGAACATGACTATATATATATATATATATATATATATATATATATATATATATATATATATATATATATATATATATATATATATATATATATATATATATATATATATATATATATATATATATATATATATATATATATATATATATATATATATACGTATATATATATAGAGGGTCTTGGTTGATCATGTATTATTCAATTTACGTAATTTTTACGGCCCTGCAAACCAAGATTACACGTAACCTGCCACTTGAAGCCAAAAGTTAACCTCAAAGACAGTCGTTAATTAGCCAAAGGTCGCCAGTTAAGGGTAATTAACCTTAACAAAAATATTTGAGATGACTTTGATTTTAAACGCAACGGTTCTCCCAAACATTCGGACGCTTGAGGCATACAAAGCATCAAGATTTAACCTGATTATGCTTACCCTAAATCCTAGGTATTTTACTGGAATAACGGGTTGAAGCTCACAATATAATAATTAGGCTTAATCTAGACTTCGTAAACACATATACCCTAAGTGGTGGCTGAAGGAAGAAAACAAAGAAAAAATGTGAAATACAGAAAAGTACTAGTCAAACGACGAAGCTTCAACAAGAATCGGACTTACCGTGAACGTCGAAGTCGCTGCGCAAACGAGGGACCTCAGGTGTCGTATTCTGGCATTCTTCCCAATTCACTAATTAAGTTAGACGTAGGAGAAAAAGTAATAAAGAACAAAGAATATCGTTCGGCACGCACGCAGCGCCACCCTGGTTCCGTGACCACTGGGATCTCTCTGACCCGACCTCGCTGCGTTCCCGCCAGATGAGGGCTTATATCGCCCGGGCAATCCGACCTTGACAAAGGCATCGTCGAATGCATAGAATAAAGCTTAAGGGCCACCATAACTAGGGGTCATTGAGCGTAAACCCTCTCTGAGGCTTAGGTCCCTAATGCCCTAGCATATTTTGTTTATAAACTTTCCAGCCTATGCGCGCCATTTGTCTACTGTGGTGATTGTTATTTTTAATTGCCTAGCCTACCGGCGGGCAGAGATGTTCTCTGTCGAGGTCAATCGGACTAATATTCCTACACCTAAATACATCGAGGCGAACAGCAGTAATATTTATAAAAGCTCCCCCTTAAGAGGGCCTTCACTCCCTTCTCGGGCGTGAAGGTCTATACTAAGCAAGCTGTTCGCCTCTCGTAGGTTACTCTCCTTCCCCTGAGCAGATTAGTCCTGGTTAGCCTACCTAGCTACAGAACTACCTAACCCCAGATAGGATACGAGCTGTATTCACTACTTTACCTAATTCTAATAGTACTGGAAGGTGCTCACAGTTATTATAGGCTACCTCCTACAATTATGATGTGTTTTAGACCTAGCCTAGTGGTACATTCTATGATATTCCCTAGCCTAACCTATCCTAACCCGACCGTAGCACCAACATAAGAGTTAATATTCTAACTAAATTACAACATGGTTTATGTTCAATACAATTAAAATTTACTGATTAATTCATGAGGGTTGCCTCATATGATAAATGGGTGCCTCACTGAGGTCTTAGGCCATGCGTGTCACGAGCATCGTGGCTCGTTTCACAATAGTTAAGATTACTGAAATTAGTTATGCTACTTACATGATTACTGCGGCTCGGTGGTAAGTGGAAAGAACAAGGCTACTAAATTGATGTACCGTACTTTTAAGGCGGCCTAGGCTAGGTACCAATAAAAGGAAGAGATCACACTGGCTACCTTCTCTGGGCAAGGGGCCAGGATCACTCTTAGATGTTAGGGCACTGTGCCGAGAGGGCACTAGTGCCAGGATGAGCGTATAGCTCGGCAACTACTGGGCTCTCTTCCGCCCCTTCTTCTTCTTCTTCGGGTTCCTCCAAGGCCTATCAGTAGCTGGCCTAGCAGGTGATGAAAGCACCGACTCCGGGGACAGGCCAGAAGGGCTAGCGGGCGCGAAGTCAGGGGCAACTGCAAAAGCTGCGGGAGGACTCCCTACTCCGGCTGCTGCGACAACCGGAGCGAGAGCGATCTCAACTTCTGCATCCGAGGATGCCAGTTCCTGGTCTTCCAAGGAAGGGGTACCATTTCGATCCTCCAGGGGTTCATCCCCTGGAGTCAAATTTTGCGAAGAAGAAGGTTCGGGTGCTGGAGGCTCTCCAGTCGCAATGATCAGCTGCATGGGGAATCCTAAATCTCCCGGAGGAGGATTCGCCTCATGATTTAGACCCGGCATGGGGGCCTTTTCCACTGGTAGCTCAACGTCCGTGGCGGACGGAGTCTGGCACTGCTCAGTGCTCGCAAGTGGCACTGGCAGCAGTTGAGGGTCAGGCATGCCTGACAAGGGGTCCGGAGGTGCAATACCTCTCGGACGACTTGGGTTTGGCTGCGGCAGAGATTCCTGCCCCAGCAGGAGATCGTAGCCTCTCGGTGAGTTTTGTTGGGGCGCCCGCTGGGCGTTGCTTGGTTGGGCAGCCCTCCCAATTTGTGGAGTGGTCTGCCCGCTTGCACGTCCTGCAGCGGTACTGCTCCTCCTGAATCTCTCTTCGCGGAGGGGGAAGACTCTTGGTGGGCCAGCCCTTCGCAATTGGAGAGGGCTAGGCCTGGAATAGTTTGTTGTGCCCCTTCCGCGGACCACTTTGGTGGGCGGAAGGTGGAGGTTTGTCATGGTTGAGAGTTTTACATGTGGCCTCTGTGGAGGAGGTAACGTGGCTGCGAGTGGCGTTGGTAACGGGCTTCCGCAGAGAAGATCCCGACCCAACAAGAAGACCACTCCGGGCCGAATTTCCACCTACCACGCCAAGGCGGTGGGGTAGCGTACCCCAAGGCGTCGAACCTGGAGTTGGACCGTGGGAACGGTGATGGTGTGGCCCTCTATCCACTTCATTTCCCACCGCGTTTCTTCGTCAACCACAGCACCGGCTGGCACTTGGGCCCTGGCGATCAGGCTAATATCTGCCGCAGTGTCTACTGTGACCGGAGGGTCACGGGCAGGCTAGTGCTCTGAAGAGGGGCCACCGAGATGAACTGGGTTTCCAGTCTCTCGGGGTAAAGGATCCGGTGCGGACCAGCAGCAGAAAATGAAGTGCTGATTAGGTTGACAAATTTGGTGGTGGGGACATGATGTGGACAGGCCGGAGATCCAGCATTGTAGTGGCTAGCAGCCCCACAGGATCTGCACGGGCCTTTTGGATGGGCTCGGTGGCCTGCAGTAACTGTTGGAGGAGAGGGCTGAGCGGATGAATCGGGAGCGGAGTTCTGGCTGGTAGGGTTAGGCTGCTTATTAGTGCCGAGTTTGTATCGGCATTCAGCTTCAGCGTGGCCCCCTTCTTGCAATAGTTGCACAGGGTCTTGCTAGGCAGTCCATTCTTCGGCGAGTGGAGTTCGAGAGGTAGGCCGGAGGGATGATTCGCTTCTGAGAGGTGCTATGCGACTGATTGAAAGTTTCCACGAATCAGCCATGCGACAAGCTTCCATAAGTGTGGAGGGCTGTTTATCGTTAAGATATACCGCAAGGCCCTGGCACACATTGGAAGAGGTCTTCTAGCATGGTCCGATTGAAGAGATCCTCAAACGTTGTGCAGGCCAAGGAGTCGAACCAGCGCGTGCACCGGACTGGGTTTTGTGACATGCCCATTCCGTCCAAGACCAGCCGACTTCCTAGGCAAGACCTCGGAACCGCTGTGTCCATTTTTCTGGGGTTATCTCGTAGGCCTTGGTAATGACTCTACGAACTTCCGCCATGTTGCCTCTCTGGCTCTTCTCCAGTGAGCGAAGCGCTGCCTTGGCTTTTCCCTCCATATGCTTGGCTAGTATTAAGGCTCTCTCCGTCTCCGTGGTGCTGTAGTTATCGAAAAGAGCCTCGATCTCCTCCAGCCATGCTTCTGGCTCGTCCTCAGTCCACTTGGGGACTAGGGAATTGATGCTCGAAATTGGAGCGGTTGATGCAGCAGGTGTAGGACTGGAGGCTTGTTGTCGAGCCATAGCTTCGGCATTCTCCATTTTGGCTCTTTCCAGCTCGAGCTCTTTCTCCTTGCAGGCTAGCTCACTTTCCTTGCAGGCTAACTCATGCCGTCTTCTTCTTTCTTCTCTTTCCTCTTCTAATTGCCTTTGCTCGGCTTCATACGCCCTTCGTTCTTCTTCATACTTCCTCTG
Organism: Macrobrachium rosenbergii; assembly: GCF_040412425.1. Taxonomy (NCBI): domain Eukaryota; kingdom Metazoa; phylum Arthropoda; class Malacostraca; order Decapoda; family Palaemonidae; genus Macrobrachium; species Macrobrachium rosenbergii. The sequence continues at coordinate 47,959,581 of NC_089796.1, forward strand.
CTCGGCTTCATACTTCCTCTGCTCGGCTTCATACTTCCTCTGCTCGGCTTCATACTTCCTCTGCTCAAGTCTTTCTTCCTTCTCCCACTTGGCCAAGTCGTCCACTTGCTCCTTAACCCAGGTGGTAAGTTCCGAGCCGGTGAGACCTGCCGCCGTCCCCAGCCCCAGGAAGGTTTTATAATGCTCTGCTGCCATGGTTCTGGTGGGGAAGGGCGTCTAACCGGGTCGAGTGGGCGTACTTGGGCAGCGAGGAAGTGTCTCTTCAATGACGTGGCACCCTTTCAAAAGGTGGCACTGTAGTTTGGGTGTGCCGTGTACAGGTCACACTGGTGGCACTCAGTATCCCTAGGCACTGGTGCAGGTTAGGTCCCAGAAGAACGTTCTCTTCTGTGTTCCCTTTTGTTTTTATTTTATTTATTTTTCTGGATGCTTGCTTGGTGGCACTTATGGTGCCAATGTGTTCCTAGGGACCCTCTACTGGAGTCCAACTAGGCTATATGGGAGGAAAGGCACTCTACACCCCTGCAGAGTGCAACAATCGAATGAGAGAGAAAGGGAAGGTAAAAAGAGAGAGAGAGAGAGAGAGAAGTAAGCTATTCAGTGATGACAGTGCTGCAAATTATTGGCACTGTGGAATAAAGTGAATTTGTTTTTTTTTTTTTTTTCTTTAAAGATCCTCGTGAGTGGCTGGTCCCAGTACCGGCCCCAGTGCTGGCCCCTTCTTTTTCAGAGGGTGAAAACTACTGTTTGCTTCGGTCTGGATAGCAGGCCTCACTCGTGACCGACAGTTTATCACTGTATCGTAATTACTCTAACTTGTCCTCATCTATTGTGGGACAGAGGTGTTTCTTTTTTATTTGGTTTATTGTATTCGAATTAATTAGCCTAGTGTCGGCCGTTCTTTCTTTGAAGAGGGTCACGTACACTTAGGTTAGGAATGCTTACTTGAATGACGAGAGAGAGAGAGAAAGAGAGAGATTTTCAATCAGCTAATTTCTTGCTGCTTGAGAACATGTAAAGCAAAGATCTTATAAATGCACAATGGCATGGATCTTAATAAAATCAGATAGATGCATCGTCTTGACTTCCTTAGGGATGGCTTTATTATCTTAATTTTCCTGGGAGCCGACGTCACAAAAGTTTATCGTAAAATTTTAAATTCTCTTTATATGATTTTTATAGCAGGTATTCGTAGGAACTTGTTATGGTACTCCTAACTAAGGCCTATCTTTCCCTGCCTAAATTGTCTTTTGTTTTTTTCTAGCTAAGATATTGCGAGGTGGGTTCGCTACGAGAGGAAAAAAAAAATATATGACCCAAGAGTGGCTCGGGCAGAGTCTGGTCACAACAGCGGATGACAATAACAAGGTCTTAAGATGGCGGAAAAGTCCCGTTAGGCCTAAATTTAAAAAACAACCTCGGGTGGCGATGGAACACCAAAATGGCCGTTCTCTCACAAACAGTTCGAACAATTTCAAAACAACCGCGCGAACACGGCGGAGGAATCCAAGATGGCGGGTATTTTCTTTTTCAAACAAATTCAAAAACAACGCAACAAATGCAGGTATCCAGATTTTACTTTAAATATACCAATCATGCATAGTGTTTTACGTTAAGGTTGGAAAACGAAATTACCAACAACTTTGTGTCTTTTGTTATCGTATTCTCACCCGGACATTAAACAAAAGAATGAAAAGAGAAATGCTAGCCTGCCTGCGTAAATTTACGTTGTTGAACGGTACCTTTATTGTAAAATTACTATTTCAGTTCGTTTGCTACTTCACTGACACGGTTTTGAATGATTCCCGCTATATGCAAACAATAACGATCGGAATTGCCGACGCGATTTCTACATTACTTTGTGTATATGAACTGGGCTCCGCGATTCGGCCTTTGAAGACACAAATTGTGATTCTCTGCTCTCGAGTCGCACACTTCTTACCTACAGCTAATTCTCACTACACTTGTTATTATAACTATTCTCTTTACTGCTTATTATTATGCCTCGTTCCTTGTTTGGAAGAATGAAATGGAGTTCGATATCTGACTTTTATCTTTTTTGGAATTAATGTAATTTAATTTCCTTTTCTCCAGATTCTTTCTCTAAAATGTACTTTAGATCCTGGCAAGGTCGCCAATGTTACGTGTGAGGGTCTTGGTTGATCATGTATTATTCAATTTACGTAATTTTTACGGCCCTGCAAACCAAGATTACACGTAACCTGCCACTTGAAGCCAAAAGTTAACCTCAAAGACAGTCGTTAATTAGCCAAAGGTCGCCAGTTAAGGGTAATTAACCTTAACAAAAAATATTTGAGATGAATTTGATTTTAAACGCAACGGTTCTTCCAAACATTCGGACGCTTGAGGCATACAAAGCATCGAGATTTAACCTGATTTTGCTTACCCTAAATCCTAGGTATTTTACTGGAATAACGGGGTTGAAGCTCACAATATAATAATTAGGCTTAATCTAGACTTCAGTAAACACATATACCCTAAGGGGTGGCTGAAGGAAGAAAACAAAGAAATGCGAAATACAGAAAAAGATAAAAGAATGGGCGAAGTTTTGAACAAAAGCGACTTTTTACCTTAGGATCGAACGTTGTGCGCATCAACACCGCCGAACGGAGTCTTCGCAATTGCTTCTTCACTTCACTAATATAATAATAGACAAAGAAAGGGAGAAGAGGCCCCGTCGGACATGTGGTCTCTTCTCGAATGCTCCAGTCTCTCTGTAGTTCCCTGACCGGCCTGGGTCAAAACAGGCCTACAGTCATGCCTTAGGCGTCTACGCTCTGTTAAAAACATTCGCCACGAGAGACAGGTAGAAAGGAAAAAGGACTTTAGGACCACCTATTTTTAAGGCTGATATGGGAATTTTCCTATAGGGGAAAAATGGCTAAATGCTACCTATCCTTTTCAATGGACGTTAAAGTTTGAACTGAAGACGCTCCTAATGCGGACAAAGCAATTTCCTGTCTTGATCAGGCTGATACTACTATCCCTAAATGTTCGAGGGCGAACAGCGTAAATATTTATAAAAAAAAAAATATATATATATATATATATATATATATATATATATATATATATATATATATATATATATATATATTTTTACAGATTGGACGTGATTTGATAAGAATTTAAACACAAAATTATAACTGATGCTGCCACGAAACCAAGGGAGTCCAGTTTGTAAACAAAAGGGGATTTAGTTGAAAACTTACCTTAGAATTTCCCTGGAGTTATAATTTAAGGTGGAAGGTCGCCATATTGGAATTAGAATTCTTTTACGAATTTACAGGATTTATTTACAGAGACTTAGCAAATAACCAATGAGATAACAAACAACATGATAACTAGGGGGGGCAAACTCCTAAATAGGACACAGGGAATAAGCCTGCGAAGGTTGGTAACAATCAAGTTGATTAAAAATGGGGCCAATGTGCAACACAATCAGTCCAATGAAAAATAATAACATTTAGTCTTGCCCTGATTAAATGAAAGTCTCAGGTAATGCAAATGATGGAACTCCAGGATGGGAGAATAATTCATATGAACATTTGGGCTTTTACAACGGAAATTGGTAATGACTCACGACCAGGAATTATTTGGGTGGCAGGCGAGGTAATGGAGCATGGAATTGCGATCGTGCCACGTGTCTCCCCTGAAAGAGACGTTCTGCGTTAGCCCTGCCCAAACTAAGAGAAATGGGGTCTATCTATAAAATATCACTCAATACACATTCTTAGATACTAAACATGACGTAGCCCAGAGGATAATTATGAAAAATCAAGTTATCACAGTCTTGGAATCGTATTGGATTGGGCTTTTGAAACAAGGAACACGTGCTCGCCGTCACACAAAGGGGGAAGCTTGGGAAAAGGAAGGGATTAAACTTGAAGATAAATGAGAAAAATGGAAGGAATTTAGTGGAGAGAGACAGGGGTGACTGGCGCCAAATTCACTCTCGGCTTACCTATTTCAGACGAATATTTGAGCTCCTAAATGCCACGTCTCGGGTGTACGATCGTGAACTTGGGCCGCCACGAGAAAGACATACGATCAGGACAGTCGCTGGAAGGGCTCTGCTGGCTTGCTGGTTCGATCGGCGTCGGAGCCATAGGTCCCAAACCTGAAAGCAAATTCTTTGCCAGTAAACAGGTCAAAGGAATAGCAGTCTTAAAGATAATGAGCCTAAGGTTTAAGGCTAGCTCCCCCCGAGTGGTTTACGCCCTAACGTCTATTTCCTCCCTAAGCCTACTTTGAAAACATGACCCCAAAAGGGGGAAATCTAGGTGTGTTCTGGTAGCAGGGGGGTTTTTAAGAGGGAGACCCATTGTCTACCCTGCCTGGGCATTTCCTGTAGGCCGTGGAAGCATGCGTTCTCTGTCCATATGAGTGAAAAACAACTGAGTTCCACCATATTGGCGCCAGCTATAAGCTAACTGAAATTATAATTCTCCCTATAAGTTATCTAGATAGCAGCTAAATAGGAGGGAGGAATGTATATCCTTGACAATATATATATACATATATCTAAATAAAGATAAAATCCACGATGGAAAGAGAAACACTGGAGTGCTGCAAGGGCTTTCGACTGGCGTCCTTTACTTAGCAGACTGAATAAATATAAAAGTAATTTTAGAAAGAAAGCTCATATAAATGACAGATAGGGAAAGGAAAAAATATGTACCTGGAATCCAACACAATTGAAGAATAAGTAGAACTGCCAAAACAGGGTTAAATATTTAAGAGGTTTTACAAAGGATTAGGATCAGCTGCTCAGAAGCAGGAACAGGACAATTAAAAGATTATACAAGGGGGTGACTGACCACCAAAAAAATGTTAGTACAACAAAATAACTCTTTTTTTTTTAAACAAATACAATTTTTGCAAGATAAACATTTTTACAAATAAAAAATTTTATTAAACATACGATTATATAGAAAATATGTGTAAGGTAACTAATTTGTAATTAAGTCAGTGATTTTATCTTTTAGGTCATTGTTGAACATTTTTCTAATACAGGGATCCAAATAATACATGCCAGGGCTAAGGTTAAAATTACAGCTGAAAGTAAGCTGTGTAACAGCAGGCTCCAAAAGATTTCTTAAAGAGAAATCTTTCGATCTGGCAGTCACTGAACTTTCAGTCCAATTTATCCTGTGAGAGTATTTTCACTTAAATGAATGAATATAGCATTGGATGTTTGTCCAGTTTTGACTAAATACTTATGTTGCTTAATGTGTACATCTAAATCTTTCCCTAATTGGCCAATATATCTCAGACACCAGCACTAACTCTATGTATCCCATCTATTTCAGACACCAGCACTAACTCCATGTCTCCCATCTGTTCCAGACACAAACCCTAGTTTTATTCCTCTCATCTACCCCATCCACCAGTACTAATTCTATGCCTCTCATCTACTCCAGACATCGGCACTAACTTTATGTCTCTCATATACCCCACACACCAGCCCTAATTCTGTGCCTATTATCTTCTCCTTCACAGGCATTAGCTCTATGCCTCTCAGCTACCCTAGAAACCTGCACTAACTCTATCCCTCTCATCTACTCCAGACACCAGGACTAACTATGCCCCTCATCTACTTCGGACACCAGTACTAATCCTATGCCTCTCATCTTCCCTAGACACCAGTACTCACTCTATGCCTCTCATCTACCCCAGACACCAGCATTAATTCTATGCCTCTCATCTCCCCCAGGCACTGGCACTAACTCTATTCATCTTATCTACCCCAGACACCAGCAGTAACTCTATGCCTCTCATCTACCCTACACATCGGCACTAACTCTGTGCCTCTCATCTACCCTACACATCGGCACTAACTCTGTGCCTTTCATCTACCCTGGACACTGGCACTAACTCTATTCATCTCATCTACCCCAGACACCAGCACTAACTCTATCTATGCCTCTCATCTATCCTAGAGACTGGCTGTAACTCTATGCCTCTCATCTACCTTATACACCAACACTAACTCTATGCCTCTCATTTACCCCAGACACTGGCACTAAGTCTATGCCTCTCATCTACCCCAGACACCGGCACTAACTCTATCCTTCTCAACTACCCACCACACATCAGCCTTAATTCTATGCCTCGTACCTACCACAGACACCAGCACTTACTCTACTCCTCTCATATATCCCAGACACTGGCACTAACTCTGTGCCTCTTATCTACACCAGACACCAGCACTAAATCTTTGCCTCTCATGTACCCGAGACACTGGCACTAACTCTATGTCTCTCATCTATCCCAGACACCAGAACTAACTCTATGCCCCTTTTCTAACCCAGACACCAGCACTACCTCTATGCCTCTCTTCAACCCCTGGCACTAGCACTAACTCTATGCCCTCATCCACCCCGGACACCAGTATTAACTCCCTGCCTCTCATCTACCCAGTCACCAGTACTAACTCTATGCTTCTCATCTACCTCAGACACTGGCACTAGCTCTATGCCTCTCATCTACCCAAGGCACCAGAACTAACTCTATTCCTCTCATCTACCTCAGACACCAATAATAATCTATGCCTCTCATCTACCCCTGACACCACTACTAACTCTATGCATCTCATCTACCCCAGACACCACCACTAACTCTATGCCTCTCATCTACCTCAGTCACCAGCACTAACTCTATGCCTCTCATCTACCCTAGATACTGATTCTAACTCTATCCCCCTCATCTACCCCAGACACCTGCACTAACTCTATGCCTCTCATCTACCACAGACACTAACTCTAACTCTATGCCTCTCATCTACCCCAGACACCAGCATTAACTCTATGCCTTTCATCTACCCACAGACACCGGCACTAACTCTACGCCTCTCATCTGTCCCAGACATTGGCACTAATTGTATGCATCTCATCAACCCTATACATCAGCACTAACTCAATACCTTTCATCTATCCTAGACATTGGCACTAACTCTATGTGCCTCATCTACCACAGACACCAGCACTAACTCTGTGCCTCTCATCTATCCCAGACACCAGCCCTAATTCTATGACTCTCATCTGCTCCAGACACCGACACTAACTCAATGCCTCTAATCTACCAGAGACACCTGCACTAACTCTATGCCTCTCATCTACCCAAGACACTGATGCTAACTCTATGCCTCTCATCCACCCCAGACACCAGCACTAACTCTATGCCTCTTATCTACCCCAGACACCAGCACTAACTCCATGCCACTCAGTTACTCCAGACGCCAGCAGTAACTCTGTGCTTCTCATCTAACCCAGTCACCAGCACTAACTTCATGCCTTTCATCTACCTCAAACACCAGTACTAACTGTATGCCTCTCATCTACCCCAGACACAAGTATCAACTCTATGCCTCTCATCTACCCCAGACACCAGCACTAACTCTATGCCTATCATCTACCCCAGGTACTGGCACTAACTCTATGCCTCTCATCTACCTCATACACCAGCACTAACTCTATGCCTCTCATCTACCTAAGACACCAGTACTAACTCTATGCCTCTTATCTACCCCAGACTTCGGAAGTAACTCTATGCCTCTCATCTACCCCAGACACTGGCACTAATTCTATGCCTCCTATCTACCCCAAACACCAGCCTTACTTATAAGCATCTCATCTACTCCATACACCAGCACTCACTCTCTGCCTCTCATCTACCCCAGACACCAGCACTAAATCTATGCCTCTCATCTACTCCAAACACCAGCCCTAATTCTATGCCTCTCATCTACCCCAGACACTGCCACTAACTCTGTGCCTCTCATCTACCCCATACAACAGCACTAACTCTGTGCCTCTCATCTACCCCAGACACTGCCACTAACTCTATGCCTCTCATCTACCCCATACAACAGCACTAACTCTGTGCCTCTCATCTGCCCCAGACACTGCCACTAACTCTATGCCTCTCATCTACCCCATACAACAGCACTAACTCTGTGCCTCTCATCTACTCCAAGCACTAGCCCTAATTCTATGCCTCTCATCTACCCCAGACACTGGCACTAACTCTATGCCTCTCATCTACCTCAGACACCAGTACTAACTCTTTGCCTCTCATCGACCCCAGATATCAGCACTAACTCTATGCTTCTCATCTACCCCAGACACCAGCACTAACTCTATGCCTCTTGTGTACCCCAAACACCAGCCCTAATTTTATGCATCTCATCTACTCCATACACCAGCACTAACTCTGTGGCAACCATCTACCCCAAAACACCAGCCCTAATTCTATGCTTCTCATCTACCGAAGTCCCCACAACTGTTTGTTTTCCCATTCCTTCTCACAGACTCCTTTCACCTTTCTTTTCACTTCCTTTGTCAAAACAGCCAACTATGCAAGTCTATCTGCTCTTCTCCACCCCATCCGCACACATTCAACATTCTAAGATCTATATGAGTATCATTTCACTTTTAAATATATATATATATATATATATATATATATATATATATATATATATATATATATATATATATATATATATATATATATTATCTTTTACAGCATCCATACCTAATCGTTTTGTTACCTACTAGGTTACAGCATCATCACTGGGAAGCCCCAGTAAGGAAGGTACATGGTCCTCTGCCTCTGTTTGATATGCCATTTAGTTTGTGGCTTTTTATTCATTTTAATCCTAGAACATACATCCCAGTCAGAGGAATTTGGTAACTGGGCCAGCCGCCTCGTTCCAAAAACTCTTGCTGGGAATAGCATGTTAGCATGCTGCGAAGTCCATTTCTTGTAAGGGGGAAAGGCAAATGCCGATGAAAGAATATCTATTCTCTGTCTCCCGAAGCTTGTACAGTAGGTTTCTTCCTGAAAGTAAAACACGTGTTCGGTCTTGGTCACAAGAAATATGTCAATGAACAACAGGCCCGTAGAGAGCGAAATCACCCGTGCTCACCAGGGCTCGAACCTAAGACCTTCTGTATGTTAGACGGATGTGATGATCACTACACCATGAGTAAGCAATTAAATCATCAGGTATTAATTCTGAATCAAGCGATATTCTTGTATCACGGAAATATCCAACTACGTGGCAGATGCAAGCTGTATTTACTACAATTTCTGGCATTGAGGGAGAGGGGCGCTTCCCTTGTGGGTCCATAGCATTCAAGAAAAGTCAAGTTCTCCCGATGCAGGCTGCCGGGCCGGAATAAACTTGGCCTGTCGGGGTCCGAGGAGAGCGCAACACTTGGGCGTCGGTGTGAGGACGAACCGCAGACGGCAAAATGCAAAGCGAGGCCAAAATCAATGCTGTCGACCCTATTTAGTATTTAAAGGGATGGGCCTTGGGCAGGAATTTGGCCATGTACTGAATGTATCTTAAACCGATATTATTAAAAGGAAAATAACCCAAAGTTCTCTCTCTCTCTCTCTCTCTCTCTCTCTCTCTCTCTCTCTCTCTCTCTCTCTTACAGTTTCTATGGCTTGATTCTTATAGCTGAATTTCATTCATCAGCGTTTTAGTAATGTCGTGACGAAGCAAAAGTGAATGATGAGGTTTCCCGTGCTTTTTTAAGCCTCGACACTTAGCTTTTGCAACACCCTGTAATTTGCGGGTGCTCATGGTGTAGTGGTTATCACATCTGTCTAACACACAGAAGGTCCCAGGTTCGAGCCCTGGTGAGCACAGGAGTTTTTGTAAAAGCCATGTTCGTTTCCAGTGTTATGATTGCTGTCATATGATTAACCTTACATAGTCATTGTTTGGTGTATGAATACACAAGTTGCCATAAATAGAATGTAATGTAGTCTTGGGTATAAATGTTAAATACTTTGATAAGACTGACATGGTGCTAATAGCTGTTGGGCTTTCATGGCAAATTTGTAACCCATCGCACTTCTGTTTGGCAGCAAGTTGCACAGTGTGCCAATGACTTGGTGTTTCATTTTGATTGGCTGACTTGTGTAGTGCAAACGCTTCTTAGACCTACCTTTTTGTGTATTTTTATTATTCTGTTTTTGTGAACTAGATATTTCAATAATCTATTGAAAATATTTCAGTTATGAGTTATATTCATTTTTATTGCATGTACTGCAACATTTTCAAGTTTTCAAGACAATTAACTATTCTAGGTGTAACTTTTGACTCACATCTAACTTTTGAGAAACATCTAATGAAAGTTTCAGCAAATGCCGCACGAAAGTTATTGTTCGTTTATAACTGTGATAAAATCAGTGCAACCTATTTTAGGTCACTTGTGCTTCCTTTACTGAAATACTGTTCTCCGGTGTGGATGTCTGCCTCTGCCAGAGATTTATCTCTTTTAGATAGATTGGTTCATGGTGGTAGGTTTCTGTTTCCTAATAGTAGCAAATATGACTTGGGCCATCAACGGCTGGTCTCTTGTTTGTCAATTTTTCATAAGTTGTATTTCAACAGAGATCTTATACATTCACAACTGATCCTTGATCCCTTTACCTGCCGAGAGCAACCGGATTCGCTGAACAGCAGCACCAATATGCAGTAAATGTGCCTTGTTGTCGAACTTCTCAGTTCCAGAGGCCCTTTATTCCTCACACCATTGGAAGGGCGCAGCCCCCAAGAGGATGCCGTGTAACTGGAACTTCAGAAGCTCAAGCGAAAATTCAGTGCATTACCACCCTAATGCTATTCTTGTTGCATTTTAATACATTTTATCTATTTATCTGTTTATTAATTTATTTTTTTCTTTTTTAATAAGTGGGATCTCTTCTTTCTGTATTTCACTTTACTTCCTCTTACTTCTTCCTAATGAACACCATACGAATAGGTTTTATCTGCTGAATAATAATAATAATAATAATAATAATAATAATAATAATAATAATAATAATAATAATAATAATAATAATAATAGTCAGTATGAGAAGAAATACTGATTTGAGTAGTTGAAACGAAAGAACCATAAGTTGGTGGCGGTTTTTTCTTCTGCTTTGATTCCCTCATTTCTTTCTTTCTATAGAAGAGGTTTTTTCACTCAACTTGTGTCTGTCAGTAGCGCGGAATAAACAGCCCAGAAAGGAGCGGATCCTTAACTTCACTCATTACTAGACAGAGAAGAAACGTGAAGCATCGAGCGTGATAGTCGTGTGTAAATGTCCTGAATGCAATGCAAGGTCTGTGTTCCTTATGGAGTTTTCTTGATGTACTTCATAATATTATGAGGTCAGTTGAGGGGACAATATTTCGAAAGGCAATTTTCAGGTAGTGATAACAGTCTAATATGTTGCTCAGTCTATCTGGGTAAGATGAAGTTACTCGTGTTGATGTCATTCATTACAATTGTAGCCCTGGACTCAGCAGAATTCCAGCCTGCCGTCTGATTCTGTTACAATAGCTTTGGTTCGAGTTCGACTCAAATCTGGTGTAATATAGGGTACTCTCAGTTCAGGTAAAGGCAACGTTCCTAATGACCTGCACATTTTCATTCATACCAAATACATAATTTCTCAACTTAAAATTTTCCTTTTTTTCCAGAGTCTTGGCATAACATTTTTATCTCTTTCGTAATAGTTGTGATAACTTTTTCTACAACTCAGTTTTATCATGTGCATTTCCTTTGGCTTGTAAAATATTTTCGCTGTTATGTCAGTACTTAGAAAGGCACTTTTCTTTCTCATCACTAAATAGCTCTTGCAACTTTTCAAAGAAAACCCATTTCTATAATTTATCTTTCTGACCTTTGACACTTCTCGCTTGTGGAACAATAACACAAAAGTGTATGTATGTATATATATATATATATATATATATATATATATATATATATATATATATATATATATATATATATTCTTATGCAGTAATCTCCCTCAGTCGTGGTGTGTATGTGTGTATTGTTGTATACTGTATATTTTGTATTCAGAGTTAAAGTAAAGTAAAATGGTTACACCCTGTATGGTTTGAGAGAAGGATGATGCGTGGTGTGTAGAGAGAAAGACAGAGAGTGGTTGTTTCTATAAAGAGGCGGCCTGTTTAGTCAATATTCAAAACTGCTGAAGTAACGCATCCCATTGGAGTCTCGCTCAAAACACTGTTGGGTGGAAAATTCTATCACGTATATAGACGCCCATACAGAGGAGTCCATTCTGAGACCAATAGCCGTGTTGAAGAGAGATGCGGTTCTCTCTCTCTCTCTCTCTCTCTCTCTCTCTCTCTCTCTCTCTCTCTCTCTCTCTCTCTCTCTCGGGACTTCGTATGTCCTGTTGTAACGTAATTGATAATTTTGGTAGACAAGGGTCACTCATTACTTTTAACTGTTTAATTCCGTAGTAAATGTGTCTGAGTTATCTGAACAGTGTATTTTACTGAGTGTACATACGTAACGGCGCCTGATTAAGGACACAAAGCATTTGGTACCAAGGTATTGTAACATATAATTATTGGTTTTTAGTGCACTAAAAGTAATATTTACAGTGATTGTACATAAAGATACTTTTTCCCTTTTTGATACTTTTTCCATGTTGTATGTTTTATGCTTTATCTTTTGAAGAATTTTATATATATGTGATGTGTTTGCTATTGCCTAAATGCTTTGTTTTGCATTATGATATTTAATTTTTGCGGAGTATATTTCTGTGCCTTTTGTATCCACATTTTTATTTGATTGATTTAATTGCCTTATTTGGTTTAACACAAGGGAATTAATTTACTTGTATTTCTTTTTAATCAACTTCTGTTACGTAACAATTTAAATTTTACTTGAATAATTTTTTAATTAATTAATAAATTAATTTCTGATTTAATTTTGACTGATGATTAATTGAGATTTAATCCAATTTTCTTTTGTTTTCAAGTAATAATAAATTTCCCTGAGACTGTTAATGTCATGTATAATCTTTGAATTTAGAAATAAGTTTTTGTATTTAAAATTATTATATCAGAGTTTCAATTGTTGACCCACCAGTAATTTTCATTTGAATTAGATATAGAGTGGTAAGTGAGATGTTTTCCTTCAAGTAACTGAAGTGAACTCGAACCAGGGAAATAAAAATACTTAGACTTTTATAATGTTATTGGAGTGATGCCCTTTGATTTTACCTCACACCTATTTTAATGAACTTATTTAGCTTTCTTTCATGATTGATAAGTTTTATAAGGGATCACTGTTGCCTTTAGAGAAATCAGTCGTTTTGTATGTGTGATGAGGGTTCAGGTGTCTGGCTGTTGTGAGGTAACTATAACTGTCGAATAAATGGTAAGTTGGTAATCAAATATGAAGCACTTAGATACCAAGTTTAATTTAATGATCAGACACTGGACACTTCGTCACAATACATATTTATTACTCCCTGTTCGCGATCTCTTCCTTGCTTTAATAGAATACAAGAGATTTATTTTTGTTAAAGTAAGAGGGCAGACAATGCAGGATGTAGCATGTGAAGAAGTGAGCGGGAAGCCGTGATTTAGATTTAGAGGTGTTTTCAAATTCCATACGCCAACTGCCAAGACATTAGCTTGGAGGGCCGTAAATCAGGGATAAGCTTTGCTAGGACAGACCTTAGATGTACTGTTCCTACAGCTCAGTCTTCTCTATCCTGTGTACTGGCGAGTCTATTGTCATTTTAGGTCAAGCCCTGGCTAGGAAAAGTTTTGAAGTAAGTATTCGAGAAAGTGCCCTGGCATCGGGACTTTCCACGCAGCCGCCACAGCGTCCGGACGTGCAGGGCGGCCATCCAAGCATTCTTTGTTTTTTCCCTCCTTTGTTCATACGAGGAGAAATTTGCTATTTCAGTGGACCAAGGAATCTTATAAAACTGATCACTGAATTAGCTAACCTTGCGAAATGTGTAGGCCTATGCCTTGGGTCTGTGCAACATCCTCTTTCTTGTAGAAGAGTCTGCATCATTAGTACCAAGAAACCTTAATTCGACCTTGCAGTAAACTCCTGATAAAGAGTCTGAGAGGCACCGAAATCTGTTACGTTCAGTCTATGTAGCATTGAGATTAGTCCAAAGTCGGACTAATATGCTGAGCTGCTGGTAGCTCCTGTAAATAACCATTTCATTTTATTTTACTTGTTTTGTCGAAACTAGTGTTCCAGTAAGTTTGCTGAATTCATTCATGTGGTTATGAATAAACCTCTATTCTTTGTTAACAAGTGTTAACTGGCGACCTGATCTATTCAGTATTTGTGCTTTAGAGTTATGTTAGCCTTAACTGACAGAATTACATGGGTCATAGGTAAAGTAAGGCAATTTAGATCAAATTATTTGATTATTAAACTCATTAGCCAAAGGACCCACGTAACAATATATATACACACACACACACACACACGTGTGTGTGCGTGTATATATTACATGCCATTCGTGTTATAGTGTTTAGATTAAACTATAAAAAATTAGTATGGGTACTTGCGTTCGTGAAGAGCTTTAAATTTCCCCCTGGCAAGTGAAGCGACGGAACAGCATCTTTCTTGACCATTGTACAGTATTTGTGGGACATGAATGTTCATCAAGCGTTATTTCAAATGATCAGTGTAATCGTGTGGCCTTAAATGGGCTGAACGCACCCTGCACGTTGGGGTTGATTGGATCTGAGTGGCAGCACTCGCTTATCCACTTGTTGCCGGGAACATTTATCTCTAAGAAACCTAAAATATTTAATAGCAGTCTTTTGTTTTTCCCCTAGCGTTTGGACACCTATGAAGAGAACAGTTAGGTATTTTAGTTAATGTATCACCCAAATCCATAATAGTCTTTTTAACAGAATGAAATTAACTGAGGTTGGTCAGGATAATGACTAAGTGGGGTCAAGTTCGTGGGGAGCACTTGACATGCCTAGAAATGGGAGTCACTCATTGTCTCCTGTTTAGCTAACCTGCATGAGTGGTCCTGTCTCCACCTTAGCTGAGACACTCAACAGTTGACACACAATTATAATTCACTGCTTAGGTCAGGTTTTAGAATCGAACACTGATCCTTCAGTTTTAGAACCGCAAGAGAAGGGTGCTGAGAACTTGGTCCAGGTCTTTGGTGACCGGTAGTGTTCCTAAAGAGAGAAAACTGTCGAGAATAGGGTTGATTCAAGGCAGCAGATCATCATGTCCTTTGAAAGTGAGGCTCAAGCGAGAGATGTTACTGTCCATCAAGGGGAAAGTAATTCCAGAGTTTCGTAGGGAAAATAGCCAGACAGTGATTCCTTCTGTCCGTGAACAAAGGATCAAGAGATTGTGACTGGATTGGTGTACCTGCATTACCAAGGACATCAATTTTGTCTTCGTAAAAAAGGAGTGTAAAGGATCTTGGTGGTTTTGGTGGGGGGAGGCGGGGGACGGGGAGTTAGCGCTGTCGGCGTACCTCACGTGGTGCTCTCTAGGCATTACTTGAGGTTCTTTGCAGCGTCCCTTCGGCCCCTAGCTGCAACTTCTTTCATTCCATTTACTCAACCTCCGTTCATGGTCTCTTTCTTCCATCTTTCTTTCCACCCTTTCCTAACAGTTGTTTCATTGTGCAACTGCGAAGTTTTCCTCCTGTTACACCTTTGAAACTTGTTTACTCTTAATTTCTCCTTCAGACCTGACTGACCTCATAGGCCCTAGCGCTTGGCCTCGGGCCTAAATTTTATATTTGATTCCGTCCCAGTAAAGGTTATGAATTTGTGGTGAAATGGCCTTGCAGGGCAATAAAGCAGATTCTACTGTACTGTGGTGCCTTTCCTTTGTAGTGTAGGCTAGGGTCAGGCAGTCGTTGTCAGCTTCGAGGAAAAAGAGAATCTAGTGGCATAAGTTGGAGTCACTCAAATGTTATTATAATAGTACCCAGCGGCGATTAGAGTCTGCTTTTCTTGTGACCTGTGTAAATTTAGGCACATTTAAAGGATAGTCAGGTGTCTTAGTTATATTTTTTTCCGATTTTGTCTCTGTCGTCTAGTGTAATCAGCCTTATTTGCTGGTAATAAAGTCACAATTTGGGCTAGAAAAAAATCACAGGAAAAAAAAGTCACATTAATTTAGTCTTTTGTTTATGTTTTTACGGTAGTCCCCAACACGCTTGTATTAAACAAGCCGCAAAGGTGGATACATACCGGGGTCACTCTCTGGGAAATATTCATGTGACCTTGTTTTTTCTGTGACTTTTTTACCCGGATTCGTGAAATGGAGGACTCAGACTATTGCAGAAGGTGCATTGTGAATTCTTCTAAAAGTAAAAATGTTGGACGACATTTGTGAATATATGAGTAATGATGCTGTCCTTGTGTTGCCCCATGTGAATGTGCATAAACAAATGTCTGAAGGAAAAAAAACTATAGAATTCCGACCTTGCCAGGATTCGAACCTGGAATCTTCTGATCCGTAGTCAGACGCGTTATCCGTTGCGCCACAAGGCCAGCTGATTGTTGTAAACGAGCAAGTATTGAGCGCTATTAGAGCGGTTATTTGGGAGCCATTGACATTTTGACATTGAATGGCATTTGTATTTTATATTTGCAGGGTATGATAAGAAATGCTGAAAGCATTTCTTCATTAGCTTTAAGAAATTACCAAGTGCTGAGATTACCTTCTGACCCCGAACGGGTATTCATAGTACTCGTCTCGTATGTCTCTTAGGAAGTGAGTTCATCCGCAATCCGCGTCCCTATTTAGAACATATGATATCTGACGACAGTTGAACTGCTTACTTCATCACTGAACCCGGATAAAGTTCCTTGTTTTGAAAAATCGTAATTCCAAGGAATTGTAACGGCCTTGTGGCGCAACGGATAACGCGTCTGACTACGGATCAGAAGATTCCAGGTTCGAATCCTGGCAAGGTCGTGGGAAGTCTTTTCTGGTTCCCTGAGATTGCTGAAGACAATATTCAGTCATTTTTTTTATGTAATTGGTACTCGAGTGTTTTGGGTTGGATATGAAGTAGCTGTAGATAAAAAAAAAAAATCTGCCATGAATGGTCAGCTCTGTCAAAATATACGTATACCAACGTGAAGAACACTGAAGGGCCACGTATTACAATAATGGTTAGCATTACTTGCAGTGGCGTCATTTCAGATTTTTCTTGAGGGGGGGGAGGGCAAAAGTTTAGGACTTATGGCATGGGTGGCCAGCGAAGCGAGCCCTATAAGATGGGGTTAGGGGGGTTGCCGTAAGCCCGTCCTCATCCCCATCCGAGAGATTTTTAGAAATTTGTGCTCATTTTGAAGCCATATAAGAGATGTATTGAATTAATAAAGCAGTAAACAGGTGTCCCACACCCACCCACCCACCACACACACACACACACACACACACACACACACACACACACACACATATATATATATATATATATATATATATATATATATATATATATATATATATATATATATATATATATATATATATATATATATATATATATATATATATATATATATATATATATATATATATATATAACCCCTAACCCCAGCTTATAGGGCTCGCTTCTGCTGGCCACCCTCCCCACCCATGCCATAAGTCCTAAACTTTTGCCCCTCCTCAAGAAAAAATTTGAAATGACGCTAATGCAAGTTAGGCTAACCATTATTGTAATACGTGGCCCTTCAGTTTTCTACAAGTTGGTATACGTATATTTTGACAGAGCTGACCATTCATGGCAGATTTTTTTTTTTTTTTTAGCTACAGCTACTTCATATCCAACGCAAAACACTCGAGTACCGATTACATAAAAAAATGAGTCTGAATATTGTCTTCAGGCCCACCCACACAGACGCACACACACATATATATACATATATATATTGTGACGAAGTGTCCATGGTCGGTTCTTTATAATTATGAGGATAGGAGGCCTATCTATCCTATCAGTAGCTATATGCAGCTGCAGCAGTTGCAGCTGGGGATTCCCCTTACTGCTCTTGGAGCACTAAGACGACCAGCAGTCAAGTCCTGCAGTCAGGGCTTTGAGGTAATCAAACTCTTACACAGTTTATTTTAAAACTTACTCTTTTCTCGTCGTATTCCTATCTATCTACTTAAAGCACCAGCCAAGCCCTAGCAGTCTGTGCCACTTGCTGGTAGTGATGGAAAGATTTCGACTCTTTATTCCTCACTTCAACTGGGTTTTAAGGCCACAACGGCTACCAGATGTTCCACAGGAGTCTAGTTAGTAGAAAAGTTAGTGTGTCAGTAATTTATTCTTTCTTATAGAAGGAGCTGTAAACCAGCCAAATATATAAGTTGAGCCTTCTGCAGAAAGGCTCCTGAGAGGAACCGCCCTTCGAGTGGCGTACTTGCGAGCCAAGGCAGCAGCGGGGGCGGCCCTTACAAGCAGTCAGCAGGGCAGGAAGCAATTTTGCAGCAACAACAGCAGGCAGGTCCTGGGGTGTCAGCAGCAGCAACGGCAGCAGCAGCAGCGGCGGCAGGTCGGCAGCAGTGGCGGCAGCAGCGGCAGAAGCAGGCAGGCAGGCGGGTCCTCAGGAAGCAGCAGAGCAGGAAGGTCTGGGAGGTGTTCTCAGTGGGAGCTGAAGGCAGGCAGGCGCGTGAATCGCTGTATTTGCAGTTTATATCTGTGTGCTGGGTACTTTTATTAATCCCTGTAATCGCCCTGGCTCTTCCTGTGTGACCTCCACCTCTTGACCTTGGTCTTTCTCACAGTCCTTCCTCCTGAGGTGACCGTTTCCATGCTTTCTCTTGCGTTTTTTCTTCGTTTCCTTGCTGCTGTAGATTATGCGATTTTCTAGATATGCTGTCTTCAAAGCCGTTTCCGGTGTTCCTGCCATGTTGTTGGCGCTGAGTTATGAAAGCGTTCTACAACCCAGTCTAGATGTTTTGTTGGTGTTCCTGTACAGAAAACTCATATTTTCCCGGTCTATTCTGTGATCATTTCCCAGCAGTGTTTGGCAACTGCCGACCGTCTGATTATAATGCCTTATGTTCTGCAGATGTTGTTGCTTCGCTCTTTACATGATTTGCCAGTTTCGCCATAGTACCCTTCTTCACAGTCTAGACACGCTGCCATATAAGCCCGCCTCTAATCTCTTCCCCCCTCTACCGACTTTTTGTTTCTAACTATTTTATTCCTAGTGGTGCTTTTGTAGCTGCCTATCAATTTGAAATTATTTAGCTTCCTGTTGAGGGGTGCAATAGAGTTGTTGTCCGGGACTGTAATTATTTTCTTTCCTACCAAATGTTCCTTTTCTATCCTTTCCCTCTCCCCAAAATAGTTTTCCTTGCTGATATGTGCCTCACACCAATACTTGGGGTAGCCTAATCTCCTAGAAACTCTCCCTCAGGTAATCCAACTCTTCGTCTAAAAAGTCGGGACTGCAAATCCTATAAGCCCTGATGGCCAACCCTGTCATTAATCCTATTTTTATTTCTTTCCTATGACTGGAGAACCTATGTATGTATGAATTGGTGTGTGTCTTCTTCCTATATACCTTGAATTTTAAATTCTCCTAGCCTCTTGACCAGGACAGCCAAAAAAAAAAAAAAAAAAAAAAAAAAAAAAAAAGGAAAGGAATTTCTCCTCCTTCTCTTCTTCTAATGTAAACTTGAAGTGTTCATTTAGTTTATTTATGTTTTCTAAAAACTTATGTAGATCTTCCCTTTCTCCTTGTAAATGATCAGATGTCATCCACGTATCTTACCCATCAACAGGAAGCTAAATAATTTCAAATTGATGAGCAGCTACAAAAACACCATTAGGGATAAAATAGTTAGAAACAAAAAGTCAGTGAGGGAAGAGATTAGGGCCGGGGTTTTATGGCAGCGTGTCTGGGCTGTGAAGAAGGGTGCTGTGGCGGGAAGCGGCTAGTCATGCCAAGGCGAGAGCAGGCAGCATCTGCAGGCCTCAAGGCATTACTCATCAAGGCATTGCTTTGAGTGCTAAACACTGAAAATGATGCAGAAGCTAACTGGGAAAACCTGAGTTTTCTGCTCTGCCAACAAGCCCATCTAGACTGTTATGAAACGCCTTCATAACACTTCTTTCTTCACGATGTTTCAGAAGCTACCAGGCTGTTTTAGGCACAACATATCTAGAAAATAAACATACTCCAGTAGCTGCTGAAGAAAAACTGTGAAAAGGCATGAGCTTTGTCACTAGGAGAAGGATCGAAGAAAGACAAGGTCAGAAGAAGTGAGTATCACAGAAAAAGCTGAGCGATAGGATAATAAAAATGCCCAGCACAGATAAACTCACAGCCGGACTCTTGGCATCTCTGCTCGATACTTGAGATACTTGATAATGTGGACTGTTTGTCAGAAGCTTGTAACTTTTGAATAAAACTCCATTAGATACCATCAGTTTGAATGAGGTCAACAATATATATATATATATATATAACATATATATATATATATATATATATATATATATTTTCTTATGCAGTAATCTCCCCTCAGTCGTGGTGTGTATGTGTATATTGTTGTATACTGTATAATTTTGTATTCAGAGTTAGAGTAAAGTAAAATGGTTACACCCTGTATGGTTTGAGAGAAGGATGATGCGTGGTGTGTTGAGAGAAAGACAGAGAGTGGTTGTTTCTATAAAGAGGCGGCCTGTTTGGTAATATTCAAAACTGCTGAAGTACTTGCATTCCATTGGAGTCTCGCTCAAAAGCAGCTGTTGGGTGAAAATTCTATCTCACGTATATAGGCAGCCCATTCAGAGAGTCCATTCTGAGACCAATAGCCATGTTGAAGAGAGATGTGGTTCTCTCTCTCTCTCTCTCTCTCTCTCTCTCTCTCTCTCTCTCTCTCTCTCTCTCTCTCAGGACTTCGTATGTCCTGTTGTAACGTAATTGATAATTTTGGTAGACAAGGGTCACTCATTACTTTTAACTGTTTAATTCCTTAGTAAATGTGTCTGAGTTTTCTGAACAGTGTATTTTACTGAGTGTACCTTGTAACAGCGCCCACAGAGATTAAGGGCACAAAGCATTTGGTACCAAGGTACTGTAACATATAGTGTGGTTTTAGTGCACTAAAGTATGTTACAGTGATTGTACATAAAGATACTTTTTCCCTTTTTGATACTTTTTCCATGTTGTATGTTTTATGCTTTATCTTTTGAAGAATTTTATATATATGTGATGTGTTTGCTATTGCCTAAATGCTTTGTTTTGCATTATGATATTTAATTTTTGCAGAGTATATTTCTGTGTCTTTTGTATCCACATTTTTATTTGATTGATTTAATTGCCTTATTTGGTTTAACACAAGGGAATTAATTTACTTGTATTTCTTTTTAATCAACTTCTGTTACGTAACAATTTAAATTTTACTTGAATAATTTTTTAATTAAATAATAAATTAATTTCTGATTTAATTTTGACTGATGATTAATTGAGATTTAATCCAATTTTCTTTTGTTTCAAGTAATAATAAATTTCCTGAGACTATTAATGTCATGTATAATCTTTGAATTTAGAAATAAGTTTTTGTATTTGATTATTATATCAGAGTTTCAATTGTTGACCCACCAGTAATTTTGATTTGAATTAGATATAAAGTGGTAAGTGAATGTTTTTCCTTCAGTAACCAGAGTGAACTCGAACCGAAATAAAAATACTTAGACTTTTATAATGTTATTGGAGTGATGCCCTTTGATTTTACCTCACACCTATTTTAATGAACTTATTTAGCTTTCTTTCATGATTGATAAGTTTTATAAGGGATCACTGTTGCCTTTAGAGAAATCAATCGTTTTGTATGTGTGATGAGGGTTCAGGTGCCTGGCTGCTTTGAGGTAACTATAACTGTCGAATAAATGGTAAGTTGGTAATCAAATATGAAGCACTTAGATACCAAGTTTAATTTAATGATCAGACACTGGACACTTCGTCACAATATATATTTATTACTCCCTGTTCGACCTCTTCCTTGCTTTAATAGAATACAAGAGATTTATTTTTGTTAAAGTAAGAGGGCAGACAATGCAGGATGTAGCATGTGAAGAAGTGAGCGGGAAGCCGTGATTTAGATTTAGAGGTGTTTTCAAATTCCATACGCCAACTGCCAAGACATTAGCTTGGAGGGCCGTAAATCAGGGATAAGCTTTGCTAGGACAGACCTTAGATGTACTGTTCCTACAGCTCAGTCTTCTCTATCCTGTGTACTGGCGAGTCTATTGTCATTTTAGGTCAAGCCCTGGCTAGGAAAAGTTTTGAAGCAAGTATTCGAGAAAGTGCCCTGGCATCGGGACTTTCCACGCAGCCGCCACAGCGTCCGGACGTGCAGGGCGGCCATCCAAGCATTCTTTGTTTTTTCCCTCCTTTGTTCATACGAGGAGAAATTTGCTATTTCAGTGGACCAAGGAATCTTATAAAACTGATCACTGAATTAGCTAACCTTGCGAAATGTGTAGGCCTATGCCTTGGGTCTGTGCAACATCCTCTTTCTTGTAGAAGAGTCTGCATCATTAGTACCAAGAAACCTTAATTCGACCTTGCAGTAAACTCCTGATAAAGAGTCTGAGAGGCACCGAAATCTGTTACGTTCAGTCTATGTAGCATTGAGATTAGTCCAAAGTCGGACTAATATGCTGAGCTGCTGGTAGCTCCTGTAAATAACCATTTCATTTTATTTTACTTGTTTTGTCGAAACTAGTGTTCCAGTAAGTTTGCTGAATTCATTCATGTGGTTATGAATAAACCTCTATTCTTTGTTAACAAGTGTTAACTGGCGACCTGATCTATTCAGTATTTGTGCTTTAGAGTTATGTTAGCCTTAACTGACAGAATTACATGGGTCATAGGTAAAGTAAGGCAATTTAGATCAAATTATTTGATTATTAAACTCATTAGCCAAAGGACCCACGTAACAATATATATATACACACACACACACGTGTGTGTGCGTGTATATATTACATGCCATTCGTGTTATAGTGTTTAGATTAAACTATAAAAAATTAGTATGGGTACTTGCGTTCGTGAAGAGCTTTAAATTTCCCCCTGGCAAGTGAAGCGACGGAACAGCATCTTTCTTGACCATTGTACAGTATTTGTGGGACATGAATGTTCATCAAGCGTTATTTCAAATGATCAGTGTAATCGTGTGGCCTTAAATGGGCTGAACGCACCCTGCACGTTGGGGTTGATTGGATCTGAGTGGCAGCACTCGCTTATCCACTTGTTGCCGGGAACATTTATCTCTAAGAAACCTAAAATATTTAATAGCAGTCTTTTGTTTTTCCCCTAGCGTTTGGACACCTATGAAGAGAACAGTTAGGTATTTTAGTTAATGTATCACCCAAATCCATAATAGTCTTTTTAACAGAATGAAATTAACTGAGGTTGGTCAGGATAATGACTAAGTGGGGTCAAGTTCGTGGGGAGCACTTGACATGCCTAGAAATGGGAGTCACTCATTGTCTCCTGTTTAGCTAACCTGCATGAGTGGTCCTGTCTCCACCTTGGCTGAGACACTCAACAGTTGACACACAATTATAATTCACTGCTTAGGTCAGGTTTTAGAATCGAACACTGATCCTTCAGTTTTAGAACCGCAAGAGAAGGGTGCTGAGAACTTGGTCCAGGTCTTTGGTGACCGGTAGTGTTCCTAAAGAGAGAAAACTGTCGAGAATAGGGTTGATTCAAGGCAGCAGATCATCATGTCCTTTGAAAGTGAGGCTCAAGCGAGAGATGTTACTGTCCATCAAGGGGAAAGTAATTCCAGAGTTTCGTAGGGAAAATAGCCAGACAGTGATTCCTTCTGTCCGTGAACAAAGGATCAAGAGATTGTGACTGGATTGGTGTACCTGCATTACCAAGGACATCAATTTTGTCTTCGTAAAAAAGGAGTGTAAAGGATCTTGGTGGTTTGGTGGGGGAGGCGGGGGGGGGGGGGGGAACGGGGGAGTTAGCGCTGTCGTACCTCACGTGGTGCTCTGTAGGCATTACTTGAGGTTCTTTGCAGCGTCCTTCGACCCCTAGCTGCAACTTCTTTCATTCCTTTTACTGTACCTCCGTTCATATTCTCTTTCTTCCATCTTTCTTTCACCCTTTCCTAACAGTTGTTTCATTGTGCAACTGCGAAGTTTTCCTCCTGTTACACCTTTGAAACTTGTTTACTCTTAATTTCTCCTTCAGACCTGACTGACCTCATAGGCCCTAGCGCTTGGCCTCGGGCCTAAATTTTATATTTGATTCCGTCCCAGTAAAGGTTATGAATTTGTGGTGAAATGGCCTTGCAGGGCAATAAAGCAGATTCTACTGTACTGTGGTGCCTTTCCTTTGTAGTGTAGGCTAGGGTCAGGCAGTCGTTGTCAGCTTCGAGGAAAAAGAGAATCTAGTGGCATAAGTTGGAGTCACTCAACTGTTATTATAATAGTACCCAGCGGCGATTAGAGTCTGCTTTTCTTGTGACCTGTGTAAATTTAGGAACATTTAAAGGATAGTCAGGTGTCTTAGTTATATTTTTTTCCGATTTTGTCTCTGTCGTCTAGTGTAATCAGCCTTATTTGCTGGTAATAAAGTCACAATTTGGGCTAGAAAAATCACAGGAAAAAAAAGTCACATTAATTTACAGTCTTTTGTTTATGTTTTTACGGTAGTCCCCAACACGCTTGTATTAAACAAGCCGCAAAGGTGGATACATACCGGGTTAAAACCCTTGGGGGTCACTCTCTGGGAAATATTCATGTGACTTTTTTTCTGTGACTTTTTTACCCGGATTCGTGAAATGGAGGACTCAGACTATTGCAGAAGGTGCATTGTGAATTCTTCTAAAAGTAAAAATGTTGGACGACATTTCTGAATATATGAGTAATGATGCTGTCCTTGTGTTGCCCCATGTGAATGTGCATAAACAAATGTCTGAAGGAAAAAAAACTATAGAATCCCGACCTTGCCAGGATTCGAACCTGGAATCTTCTGATCCGTAGTCAGACGCGTTATCCGTTGCGCCACAAGGCCAACTGGTTCATATAGACGAGCAAGTATTGAGCGCTATTAGAGCGGTTATTTGGGAGCTATTGACATTTTGACATTGAATGGCATTTGTATTTTATATTTGCAGGGTATGATAAGAAATGCTGAAAGCATTTCTTCATTAGCTTTAAGAAATTACCAAGTGCTGAGATTACCTTCTGACGCCGAACGGGTATTCATAGTGCTCGTCTCGTATGTCTCTTACGAAGTGAGTTCATCCGCAATCCGCGTCCCTATTTTGTACATATGATATCTGACGACAGTTGAACTGCTTACTTCATCACTGAACCCGGATAAAGTTCCTTGTTTTGAAAAATCGTAATTCCAAGGAACTGTAACGGCCTTGTGGCGCAACGGATAACGCGTCTGACTACGGATCAGAAGATTCCAGGTTCGAATCCTGGCAAGGTCGTGGGAAGTTTTTTCTGGTTCCCTGAGATTGCTGAAGACAATATTCAGTCATTTTTTTTATGTAATTGGTACTCGAGTGTTTTGGGTTGGATATGAAGTAGCTGTAGATAAAAAAAAAAAAATCTGCCATGAATGGTCAGCTCTGTCAAAATATACGTATACCAACGTGAAGAACACTGAAGGGCCACGTATTACAATAATGGTTAGCATTACTTGCAGTGGCGTCATTTCAGATTTTTCTTGAGGGGGGGAGGGCAAAAGTTTAGGACTTATGGCATGGGTGGCCAGCGAAGCGAGCCCTATAAGATGGGGTTAGGGGGGTTGCCGTAAGCCCGTCCTCATCCCCATCCGAGAGATTTTTAGAAATTTGTGCTCATTTTGAAGCCATATAAGAGATGTATTGAATTAATAAAGCAGTAAACAGGTGTCCCACACCCACCCTTACACACACACACACACACACACATACACACACACACACACACACACATATATATATATATATATATATATATATATATATATATATATATATATATATATATAACCCCTAACCCCAGCTTATAGGGCTCCTTGCTGGCCACCCTCCACACCTTTCATAAGTCTAAGCTTTTGCCCCCTCCTCAGAAAAATTTGAAATAGCCGCTAATGCAAGTTATGCTAACCATTATTGTAATACGTGGCCCCTTCAGTTTTTCTACAAGTTTGGTATACGTATATTTTGACAGAGCTGACCATTCATGGCAGATTTTTTTAACTACAACACTTCATATCAACGCAAAACACTCGAGTACGTTACATAAAAATGAGTCTGAATATTGTCTTCAATTTCCCCTACACAGACAACACACACACATATATATATACATATATATATTGTGACGAAGTATCCAGTGTCAGTTCTTCAAATCAAACCCTGGTATCTAAGTGCTTGATATTTGATTACCAAACTTACCATTTATTCACGACAATTATAGTTGGTTACCTCACAATAGCCAGACACCTGAACCCTCATCACACAAAACGACTGGTTTCTCTAAAGGCAACGATCCTTATAAAACTTGTCAATCATGAAGAAAGCAGTTAAGTTCGTTAAACAGGTGTGAGGTAAAGTCTAAAGACGTCACTCCAGTAACATTATAAAAGTTCAAGTATTTCTGTTTATTTCCCTGGTTCGAGCTCACTTCAATTACTTGAAGGAAAACATTTCACTTACCACTCTATATCTAATTCAAATCAAAATTACTGGTGGGTCAATGAATGAAACTCTGATAAAATATTTTTAAAAAAATTTATTTCAAAATTCAAAGATTATACATGACATTAACAGTCTCAGGGAAATTTATTATTACTTGAAAACAAAAGAAAATTGGATTAAATTTGAATTAATCATCAATCAAAATTGAATTAGAAATTAATTTATTAATTAATCAAAAAATTATTCAAGTAAAACTTAAATTGCTAAGTAACAAAATTTGATTGAAAGGAAATACAAGTAAATTAATTCCCGTGTTAAACCAAATAGTATTAAATAAATGTATAAAAATGTGGATACAAAAAGGCACCAAATGCTCTGCAAATTAAATATCCAAAATGTAAAGCAAAGAGGTAAGGCAATAGCAAACATACCACACGTATATGTAAAATTTTCAAAAAGACAAAGCATAAAACATATAACATGAAAAATATTAAAAAAGGAAGAAAAAAGAGTATCTTTACGTACAATCACTATAAATATTGTTGTAGTGTACTAAAATCAATAATTATGTTACAATACCTTGGTACCAATTCCTTCATGTTTTTATAATCAGGTGCCGTTACACACAATAAAATACACTGTTCAGATAACTCAGACACATTTACTAAGGAATTAAACAGTTAAAGGTCATGGTGACCATCGTCTACAAGAAAGTGTCAGGTTGGTTACAACAGGACATTCGAAGTCCCGAGGCAAGCGAGAGAGAGAGAGAGCGAAATCGCTGCTCCTTTCACACGGATAATAGTCTCAATGATACACACTCTGGCCTTAGGGCCTAGATGCGGCAGGACACTAGCCATACGAGTGCCTAGACAAGTTTTAGACGAGAATTTTATTTAAAAACTCTTTAAAAAAGATAATTAGAGAGAAAGTGGAATTACAGCTAATAATAATATTTATCATTACATACTTTCAGAACAAAAGAATCTCTAGTTATTATAATAAGAATGAAAAATATCGTCTCATGGAAAATTCCTGAATGATGTTAGGCAACTTCCATGATACCTCACAACGTCTTGTACCTTAATGGAGTCATACGAGAAAGGTGTTATCTCAGCAGTTTTGAATACTGACTAAACAAATCGCGACTATACAACGAACAACGGCTCCCTGTCTCTCTCTGCCCATGCATACGTCCTCTCTCAACCCATACAGCATTTAATCACTGCAACTTTACATTAACTCTGTTATGGCATATGAGCATCAGAATACAAAGTATGATATACAACAACTCACACACACACACAGGAGATTACTGAACTATGAAAACCACAGTATAAGACTCTTCCCCAGGTGGTTATCGAGGTTGAATCAACGATTCACAACTGGATAAGTACCTGAAATATGCTGTACTTTAATACTATAGGGTTGCAAGCACAGAGACCAACGGGTGAGTCTGGTTGTGATTCTTGATCCGCTGTAAAAATGTGGCGGATTGTGATCAGACAGCACTAAAAATCTCTTCATTCTAGGTCTGTTCACATACGCTGACTTTTTCAATGCTGTGATTAAGACAGAGTTTCCTTTTCTATCATGGAATACACTTTCTGATGCTTTTCAGTTTCGAAGACATGAAACATACAGGATGCAAAAGTTCACTTTCATCTTCTTGGTAGTACAGCTCAGTTCACAGTCAGAGGCATCAACTTGTATCACAAATTTCTTATTGATCTGGAGCCTGAAGTACTGGTCTTGAAGTTAAAATATTTTACCTTCTCAAAGTTCTTGACATTCTGTAGTCCAAACAAACTTAGCTTTGGGACTAGTTAAGTCTGTTAAGGGGCTACTACAACTGAAATTTGGGCAGAAAGCGTCGATAGGAATCCTGCCATGCCCAAAAATCTCTCTGTAGCTGTTTTCTTGCTTAGTAGGTGGAGTAGCCTTGCGGATACCATCTACATTAGCATTACTGAGCGAAGACCTTCGCCAACTTCAAACCCAGGATACTGCTGATTGCCTTCCCGAACTCACTCTTCTCTAGGTTGACTGTTAGTCCTGCTTCCTTAGTTTCTTGAGAAACTTTCCTCAGGATCTTCAGATATTTCTTCCCATGTTGAAGAGTAGATGACTATATCATCAGATATACACCCACTCCTTCCTATGGACCCTAGCAGTTGATCCATAACTTTCGTTGAAGCGTTGCAGGTGCATTCATCCAGACCGATGGCAGAACGGTATGCTGATACAGTCCAAAAGAGATAATAAAGCTGACAGCAACTTAGCATTCTCATCTAAAGAGTCTGATAGTGTCCTTTCAACAAGTCTATCTTGGAGACAAACTTGGCTTGCCAACATTATCAAGTAACTGATCTATAAAGAGGCAGGGATAATTGTCAACCACACAGTGGAATTCCCTTTTTCGTCTTCTCATCTTTCTGGTGTTTCAGTACACTTAAGTTCTATCACTTAACCTCTCAATTATCTTTGTAGGACCTTGAAACTTGTTGGAAGGGAAATCTCTTGACAGGTAAAAACACTAACACTTGTTGTCAACACTAAAACTTCTTAGGTTAGGCTTCTTATCATATCTCCGTTTCATTTCTCTTGACTCAGTTTTAGATTTTCTAAGAGAATTTTCTAATCTCTTCCAATTTTTCCTCAAGTTCTTTACATACTCTCCTTGGACTTCTACTTGGTTTCTTTAATTTTCTGCAAATTTTCAACCGTCCTCTCACTTCTCTACCAATCATCTTGTTAGGTGAACAACCCATGCTTTCTTGATAAGCATTCTAATTTCAAATAACATCAATTGTACACCAACATCCCAGTCTCTGCCTGACTCAGAGACAATGCTTAGTCAGCATACTTTTCAATGTCTGGGTGGGGAAACCTCCAAGAGCTCCTTGAGTCTGGGTGATATGCAGTGGACAACTGTTGTTTCACTCCTAACAAGCTCATCACATCCTGAAACAGTTTGGAAGTAAAATTGGTTCCTCTATCACTTTGTCCAATCTCTGGTATCCCAAACTTTGAGAAAAACTCCACTAGTTTCTCAGCAACTATCTTGGTGGATATGTTTCTAACAGGGATTGCCTCAGGATATCTTGTCACAGGACACATCAATGTTAACAGATATTCATGACCCCTCTTCGTCTTCAGCAGTGGTCAACATATCTATAATCACCTTGCTAAAGGGTTCTCCTCTACTTCTATAGGTTGTGAGAGGTTTCTGGATGGATTTCATTTGGCTTTCCAGCTATCTGGCAGGTATGGCCTCGACAGAACTTGCTAACATCTTTGTGAAGTCCAGGCCAGAAAAAATATTTCATGGTCTTCTCCACAGTCTTCCTGATTCCCATATGTCCAGACTCATGAGCTACTGCTACCACTTGCTTCCTCAATGGACGTGGGATCAAAATTTTATGATATTCTCCCCATTCAGCATCTCCTGGTATATCTACAGGTCTATGCTTCCTCATCAGCAAACCTTCCTTCAGATAATAACAGGTAGGAGTTTGTTCTGCATCTCTTCTTGATAAACAACTCTGAAAAACAACTCAGCTAGGATACATCCTTCTTCTGCAGTCCATTGGCTTCTCTCTGGTCACCTGACCAACTTCAAAGGTTGAGCTCTCTCAATATCTGCTAACTCAGCTACTGTAGTTTCACTGTTGCCTTCGGACTGTGTTGAAGCTACTCAGGTCTCTTCGGGGACGACAGCACCTTCTTGGAAACCTCTTCTTGGTCAGCATTGAAACATCATTTCCTGGAACCAACTCTTCCCAAACTCTACAATCCTTCTTGAGTGGGTAAATCCTCAGTCTCTTTACTTACAGGCATAGTCCTCTTCATACTCTAGTAGTCACACAGCTGAAACAGGTGATTATTCTTCTCCAAATCACCATAAGAACTAATCCTCAATGGTTTATCTGTCACTATAGGACAAGGAACAAATGGCACACCACCAACTTCATTCCCTAACAGAACATATGCACCTTCAGCAGCCAGTGAGTCCTTTACAGCAAAATCAGCATCTCCTGCCACTAATTCACATGACAGGTGTAAGCAATATAGGAGTTACCTGCCTCCTCCTGCCCTTCAAAATAACAGAATCTCTGTAGTTACTCCTCCAACTGAGTGAGCACCACGGACTACCACACTATGGTTGCTCCCTGTATCCGTAACACCTTGACTGGTACCTGCACACTTCCTCCTGGGTTGTCCAGCGTGCCTTCATAGAGACATGGCTTAAGCCTCCAAACTGCTCAGCCACTCACTGTAAAGTTACATTTCCACTGGTAGCTAAACACTTAGCTTGTTTAGTCTCAGTCTTCACTGATTAGCTCGCCTCCCATTGCTCTTTGTAGTCTGTTTCACCTGGTCATTTCTTACTACTTGACCAACTGGTTGGACTGCCAATGTGTCGATGACACTCCCAACTGAAGTGTCCTGCTCTTTACACTTGTGGTAGACAACGATGAGCTTCTGTAACTGCATGCAACATTTATATGAAGTTTTACATTAGCTTGCTGAGAGGGATATTACCCTGCACTGACTTAGTATTACCACATGTAGGATTCCCATTAAATCTACTCTGAAATTTGGATAGGACCTAAAACCTGTGCGTTGATTCTGGTACTTGACATTATAGTTCCTTCTGCTGCTAATGATATTATAATCTTCACTAAATTATGGCAGCATCAGAGTTTATTCACCTCTCTCTCTCTCTCTCTCTCTCTCTCTCTCTCTCTCTCTCTCTCTCTCTCTCTCTCTCTCTCTCTCTCTCAAATAGGCTCTTATGTGTTCAGGGATTCCCCTAAGATATTGTTCAAGAACAACTAATTCTTCAAGATCCTCAAATGTTTCAACTTCATGACCTCCAGCCATCTGTTTAAAACATCTTGCTTTGTAGGCATAATCCAAGAAAGTTATCTGGTCATCCTTTCTCAAGATCTGAATCTTTCATTATAATGTTCTTAAGGTCATCTGGTAAACTTGCTTGGCACATTGTGTTTAAGTACAGCAATACTCTTTACACTGACCAAGCAGTAAGGCTAAATAGCACTTCTTCCTTCTGTGAGAACATCTGTAACAAGACTGACCATTTATCCTCTGGCCATCCCATACCCTGCAGCCACTTTTTCAAGTGATCAAAAAAATCATCTGGAGCCTCTTCTGTAAACTCTGGAATTAACTACCACTCTTACTACTTCAAATAGAGGGTCTGAATCACCTTGAAGTAAGTTAGATGAGTGTTGCAGACAAGTCAGCTGTAGCTTTCAACCTTTCCATCTCTCTCTTGTGTCTAGCTATTTCTCTTTTCTTCTTCTGCTATTTTTTCTTAATTCTTGGCAACTTTCCTCTTCATCTCTCTTCTTCCTTCTCTCTTTCTCTGTCTTCTCTTTCTCTTTCTGCCTGCATTTTCAGCTTAATCAAATTTCCTTCTGCTTCTAGACGTCTAAGCTCTGCTTCTGCATCACTTTTCTCTTTCTTTTGCCCATGTTTATCTATAAGTTCTGCTTCAGCTGCGCTCAACAACAATTGTGCCTCTCCTAACTCTTCATCTATTTTACCAGAGTCCATCAATGCTTGGATTGCAATGAATTTTATTTGTGCAACTACAATGTTTGGCAGACACCTGGCCACCACATTTCTACTGCTATCTCACTCCACTGCTTTAGTCAGAGTGATTTCCAGATAACTCTTGGATGGAGGTTTGCTAAAAACTCCTGAGCGTCCGAATAGAGCCCCATCTCTCTCAGTGCAACTAACAATTCAATGTATGACAACAATTCCAACACAATGAAATGCAAAAAACAATTATATGGTCACTCTCCTCATAAAATAAAGAACTATATGGTCACTCTCCTAATAAAATATGTCCTAACACCACCAGTATAAACTAGAATGGTAGATATCTACTACAGGGTCTTGGGTACCATTTATATATGTGATGAAGTGTCCAGTGTCTGTTCTTCAAATCAAACCTGGTATCTAAGCTCTTGATATTTGATTACCAAACTTACCATTTATTCGACAATCATAGTTACCTCACAACAGCCAGACACCTGAACCCTCATCACACATACAAAACCTTCTAGTTTCTCTAAAAGCCAATAGTGATCCTTATAAAACTTGTCAATCATGAAAAGCAGATTAAGTTCGATAAACAGGTGTGAGAGTAAAAAATCTAGGGCATCACTCCTGTAACATTATAAAAGTTCAAGTATTTCTGTTTTATTTCCTGGATTTCGAGCTCACTTCAATTACTTGAAGAAAACATTTCACCCACCACTCTATATCTAATTCAAAATCATATTATATTGAGTCCAATGAATGAAACTCTGATATAATATTTTAAATACAAAAATCTATTTCTAAATTCAAGATTATACATGACGTTAACGGTCTCCAGTTAAATTTATTATTGCTTAAACAAAAGCAAATTGGATTAAATCTGAATTAATCATCAGTCAAATTAGAAGTAAATTAATTTATTAATTAGTAAAAAATTATTCAGTAAACTTAAATTGTTAAGTAACAAAATTTGATTGAAGAGAAATACACACAAATAAATTAATTCCTGTATTAAACCAATTAGACATTCTGATAAATCATATAAAAATGTGGATACAAAAAGGCACAGAAATATACTCTGCAAAAAATTACATGTCAAAATGCAAAGCAAAAATTAAGGCAATAGCAAAACCTGCATATATATAAAAAATTTTCAAAGACCAACATAAACATATAACATGAAAAAATATTAAAAAGGGAAAAAAGTATCTTTACGTACAATCACTGTAAATATTATTTTAGTGCACTAAAAACCAATAATTATGTTACAATACCTTGGTACCAATTCCTTCATGTTTTTATAATCAGGTGCCGTTACACACAAAAAAATACACTGTTCAGATGACTCAGACACATTTACTAAGGAATTAAACATTTAAAGGTCATGAGTGACCATCGTCTACCAAAATATCAATTACGTTACAATAGGACATTCGAAGTCCTGAGAGTGAGTGAGAGAGAGAGGGAGAGCGAAATCGCCTCTCCTTTCCGCACAGATAATGGTCTCTCAATGATCCCCTCTGTATGGGAGCCTAGATGCGGCAGGGCATAGCCATACGAGTGCCTAGACAGGTTTTAGACAAGATTTTTATTTTAAAAACTCTTTAAAAATGATAATTAGAAAGGAAGTGGAATTACAGTTAATAATGATACTTATCCTTACATATTTTCAGAACAAAAGAGTCTCTAGTTATTATAATAAGAATGAAAAATATCGTCTCATGGAAAATTCCTGAATGATGTTAGGCAACTTCCATGATACCTCCCACAATGTCTTGTACACTAATGGAGTCATACGAGAAAGGTGTTATCTCAACAGTTTTGAATACTGACTAAACAAATCGCGACTCTATACAACGAACAACGGCTCTCTGTCTCTCTCCACACCACATATGCGTCCTCTCTCAACCCATACAGCATTTAATCACTGCAACTTTACGTTAACTCTGTTATGGCATATGCGCATCAGAATACAAAATTATACAGTATACAACAACTCACACATACAAATGGGGAGATTACTGCACTATGAAAACTGCAGCATAAGAATATATATATATATATATATATATATATATATATATATATATATATATATATATATATATATATATATATATATATATATATATATATATATATATATATATGTATATATATATATATATATATATATATATATATATATATATGTATATATATATATATTATTATAAAGTCACATGAAAGTAGAAATAGGAATGACAATATAGGAGTAAAGAGAAAGTCTGATACAAGCACTCAGAGGATAGAAAGTGTAAGGTCAATTTATTTTTTATTAGAAAATAAAACATAAATGATAAAATAACAAAGGAAAGATACACACACATATAATATATATATATATATATATATATATATATATATATATATATATATATATATCTTCTTCTTCGTTTTAACGTGCTTTTATACCCATTTTTATATGGGGTAAGCAAAGGACTTTTGATTTGGCGGTGGTGGGTAGGCTTTGTAACACTGATATATATATATATATATATATATATATATATATATATACATATATATATATATATATATATATATATATATATACATATATATATATATATATATATATATATATATATATATATATATATATATACATAGATATAGATATGTACAGTATATATATATATATATATATATATATATATATATATATATATATATATTATAATCATCTCCAATCATCCAAAAAACTTCTGTAACTCCAAGGAAAAAGAAACGTGTGTCCATTTTCATGTTGTATATTCATAGTTATAAATTCTTACAGCTAACACTCAAATAAATCACTCACCATTTTCGCCATCATCATCTTCAGCTGAGCATAGTGTCTATTTGTAAAAGAAATATATATATATATATATATATATATATATATATATATATATATATATATATATATATATATATATATATATATATATATATATATATACTACTCTTGATATCGAGGCCCTCTTTGTTGTAAAGGTATTTGTTATTATTACTATGCCTGCAGTGTAGCGAATGTATACCACTAACAATAAACTTAATTGAATTTGAAAATCTGAAATAGAAAAAATTATAACATACGATTAATCAGTCCTTCGTTGTGACTGTCTTGACAGTCTTTCTTCTTTCTTATAGGCGCCGTTCGCAATGGGATATTTTCCGATCTCCTCCCATCCATTACAGTACAGGAGAATACTTACAGTAGCCACTTTAATGGAAATGCTGGTGGTTAGTGAGTTTGGGTATTGACGTGGCCATCATCAGTTGATCCATCCTGCGTTCCCAGAGGCTAATTAAAGTATAGTTTGATACTAGTGCAACTCAGCGTTACTCCTGACATATGCTGTTGCATTGATGTTAATGATAGACCCAACTTTATTTAGCTATGAAACGATTTAAACACAAGAAAGAAAAACATCAGTTACAAAAAGACTCATAAAAAGAAATTATAATTGCATCATATATTCTAAATAAAAAGTGTAATTACGGTCATTTAATCTCGCTTATACATAAAATATATCATAGACATGATAATTCATTAATTGACTTGACCTTTGCAGGCCCTCCAGAGCAGAGCAGAGCACAGTAGAGCAAAGGGCTTCTTCAGATGAATCAGAGCGAAGTCAACGACAAGCTCCCTCCTCGAGCTCCAAAGACTCGACACGTTCTTTCTTTTCAGCAGCCATTAATCAGCATCAAGCTACAAAGGCGGTCATCTCCAGTTCTAGTTCTCAGGCAGCTTTTAACTCTTTTACGAACAGAAAAAATCGCTTTGTCACAGTAGTAACAGGAATGGTTACCAATATTCGCAAGATACTTAATATTATCTCAGAAAATGCTGTGGGTAATGTGTTCAGAGTACTGTCAACATCAAATAGGTCATCACAGTATAGATGTAGAACTAGTCTAGTAATAATGATATACTTAATGAAACTCACTTCTCGCTCTTGCTGATGTTGATGGAGTAGCCATTACATCCACAGCATTTGTTCCTTAGAGTGAGGCTGGTTGTCTCTTTCTTTTTCGGGATCCTGAGCTTTTTCACAATTTCAGAACACTCAGATGGCCTTAAAACATAGAGATTTGTCAGATTCTTTTGTTTTTTAGAGAAAAAGCAGCAATGCATTATTGTGATTTTGATCTTGTCATGATGGTAGTAGGCCAGTGTACTATGTATACATAATACAATGACCAAGGAGGGTTAAAATGTACAGTGGTTTGACTAACTGACTACATAAAATTATTACTACACCACAGAATTGGGCAAATAAACGGATTGCTGGGCTCCTGGCTGACAACTGACAATCACACGTATCTTCTTTATAATTGTTAATGGAACAGTTCTCCACAGGTTCATAGTTCAGTCGTTGCATGTTTACAAACTTGGCAGTTCTCGCTTAGTATGAATCTTTCATTTAATGGATTGATTATAGCATGTTCGTTCAACTAACCTTTTCGACTAATGGCTGGGAGCATTTTTTCTCTTCCAAAACTCATGAAAAAAAAGCGTGATCTAGCCAAAATTATGCCAGCATCACACATTGGTGATTCAAGACGGCGACCATCGTAATTTGCTCATTATTACGCAGTTGGCGACTGATCGGCGTCAGTCGCGGGCCTTGGGCCTCAAAGAAAAAGAAAAATCAGCTAATTACGGCACCACAACATCATATGTAATGAACATTTACGACAGCAGTGCGCACGTTGAGATGAGATTACGAACGTGCGTAGTCGTACGTGACATTCACCAATGATTCAGGCCATGCTCACATTTAACGGTTTTTACAGGACGCCGACATCCATAAAGGCATGACGATTCATGACAATTTATGCCCAACTTAGTTATGTCCCATACCGACAGACACAATGACAGCATCATGTGTCATGAAAATGCCTTATCGTAATAACCATGAAAATGTACAAGAAGTATTTACAGTAGCATTGTTATTGTGTGAACAATAACAAAAAGGAAAAAAAGGGAGCCAAAATACGCTAATGCACATCCTCACCAAAGGAGGAGCCAAAATACACTACTGCACATCACCACTGCACACGCTGTGGGGTTGCCAAGTGCATGGTGTACGTCGTACTGGATGGTGCATATTGACATTAATAGTTATGTCTGACGTAATCAAATGCTGATGCCGTCTTGTCAGTCGTGATGACATTACGACACAATTGCATCATGTGGCATGACTTTTGACAGTCACTGTGGCTCAACCCCGTAGGTGCTGTGCAGCCTTGCACATATGCCATCACTTGGCAGACGTCACCAAACTTGGCGATGCGGTTAAGAAACATGCCAAGTGATGCTGATTTGGTCATACCTAGAGCGTAACTGCGCCATAATGAGCAAATTATGATGGTCATGGCCTTGAATCACCAATGTGTGACACCGGCATTAGGCAACGCTACTTCTACCTAACCCTGTCTCATGCACTCCTGACTAGCTAGAATGTGATCAAGTCTTGGTCATTTCACCCAGAGGCCCCTCTTCAGTCTCCACCCCAAACACACACACACACACACCTTGGAGTGAATTTTACTAATGTT
The DNA here is from genome assembly GCF_040412425.1 of Macrobrachium rosenbergii. Taxonomy (NCBI): domain Eukaryota; kingdom Metazoa; phylum Arthropoda; class Malacostraca; order Decapoda; family Palaemonidae; genus Macrobrachium; species Macrobrachium rosenbergii. The sequence continues at coordinate 47,997,254 of NC_089796.1, forward strand.
ATTATTATTATTATTATTATTATTATTATTATTATTATTATTATTATTATTTTCAAAGGCTAGGGGGGCAAACCATGTTATGCGGCAACACAGTTACGAAATCACGCAAACACAAGATGTGAATGACTCCATAAGATGCATAAGTCGACTGCTGTCTGCATCACCACAATGCAGCTAAGGCCCCTCTTTCACACTATGCATTGTGCCAATGCAGTTAGTTGTGTTGCGATGACTCAGACAGTGGTCAACTTATACATCTTACGGAGTCATTCGCATCTTGAGTGTGCATGATTTCGCCACTGTGTTGCCGCATAACATGTGGGTGGCACCACCAGGCTTATGCGTCGATGCAGATGGATGCGGTGGCAGTGGACCATCATGTTCAATACATGTCTTCACATCTTGCATATCGTATGCACTTAGCGGCGTGCTGAACTACTCTCCAGTAGAGATCCACGCTTCAACGTCGGTACGTCTTATTATAATGGAATGTGAAATCGATATAGCTCTCCTTATATCTTTAGTGGAGGCGAAACCATTGTTATGGGATAAAAGTCTCGAAGACTACAAAAGTCGGAATTTGACTATATCTGCATGGAGGGAACTTTGCAACACCAGGATATCATTGCAGAAAACCTTCACTTGTGCATCCTTCAACGTCCAGTTCTTGTTCCAGTCAACCTTTTCCTGTGATTTCTGCAACACCCACACCAGGTTCCCATTGAAGACAACCTCCTAACCTTTCCCCGGAACCAAGTTCTCATTTCAGACAGCCATCACCGAACACTGAAGAAATCCATGAGGATCAAAGACGGCAGGTAAACAGTGGAGGCCCATCAAGCGCACAATGTTCATGTATGACAGAGGAGCACAATCTAGATTTTACAACGCTGCCTTAATCTCAGTATTTTACTTTCATCACTTTCAGATTTGTATTATAAATAACAATTATATAGCAACGCACAAAAAAAGGTGTAATACTGATAAACATGTAATCTACTCGTTAAATAAAATATTTGATGGTTAAAATACCGAGTGTCAATTATTATCCTATTCAACTTTTAAAACAGCACATATTAAGAAATATACGTGAAAAATACATAAACTCTATGTGGATGCCTAGCATAGACTGAGCATTAAAGAAGCTGCGAATGTTGATGATTCTGCCTAACGCAGCTGTGTGCTGCAACATTTAAAAAACCACTGCAGTTGCTGCGGTAGGCCTACGGTGAATGTATCTATCTGCAGTAACAACACGCATAGTATGAAAGTAGCCTAAGTGATTTCTCTGTTTCCCTCAAGGAAACAACACTATCAAAAGTGCTTCTTATATCCTTAGTAATACCAACACAAACTGGGATTGTGTTACCAATTAATCGTTTCAATTGAGTCCGACTGGAAAACAAAGATGCAAATGTCAACAACGACACCATGTAAGCTATGGTTCGAGGAACGCCGACACACTCAGGATAACATATCTTGGAGCAACATTCTTCCTGTAGATTCCGCTTATCAAACAATGACTTATTCCTTTGGTACGCGCCTGGAAATGCGTTTTCTCGTTAGAATATTGTTGTTAACCATACGGATAGCCTCCGTAAGGGGATAGTGCCATCAGTGCACCTCACGCAGATGCACTGTAGACATTATTTAAGGTTATTTGCAGCATCCCTTCGACCCCTAGCTGCAACCACTTTCCTTCATCTTGCTGTGCTTCCGTTCATATCATTTTTCTTCCGTTGTACTTTCCACCACCTCCTAACAATTTTTTCTTTGTGGAATTGCGAGGTTTTCCTTTAAAACCTTTGGTCTCAATTTCCCTTTCAGTGCTGAATGACCACATAGATTCCAGCGCTTGGCCTTTGGCCTAAATTCTATATTCCAATTCCAGTTCCATTCGAATAGCATTACAGTATATACAAGTAGCCAGAAAAACACCATTTTATGGAAAATTTGGAATAATTCATTTTAAATAGCTTTGTTGCAGACCAAAGAGACAATAAAGCTTGAATCCAAAAAGTGAGCACAAAACAGATGGTGTTTACCACTTGTTGTCTAAATTATATGATGACGGAAGAAATATATCTATAATGGTTTTCGACAGCACATACACCACAAACAGGAAAAACTTCCCCGCAATCACGTCTCTTATCTAATGACGTCAAATTTGGGCTGTAAAAGCAACTGACTGATACAGATCAAACTGAAAAACGGCTAACGCACAGCACACCTCACCTCATTTCTAAGGTTGCCGATTATCTACTTTCAAAATACTGATGTTTCGATAAGCGACGCTTCTCAGCCCCTTAAGGGCCGCATAGACGATAAGATCGCCGAATCAGGTCATCTGAATCGGAAGTAAACCTCCCTGTCTATGGTGCTCTCCTCTGACCAAAATTGGGCGGAGTCTATCGGCCTCTCCGACCAGCTCGCAATCTGCCGTTGCCAGGTTCGTGGCTTCCGTTTCAGTTCAGGTGGCCTGAACCATCCACGTCTATGGCGTGGTCTCAAGATTTACCTCAGTTTCAATTAGACGCTGAAAGGGAAACATGGTAGCTACCATAGTAGATGAGGTCTGGAGGAGTTTACTGAATGTTGTAGGAATATATATATATGTATATATATATATATATATATATATATATATATATATATATATACATACGTATTTCCTATATTTATGGTATTTTACAGGCCGATATATAAACTTTATTTAATTGGCCTTGGAGTTCTGACTTGCATAAAGGGAAATCGTAAAAAAATAAGAAAAAGGGAGAATTTATGATCTGAAGGCTCTACTTCATAAGGAAATGCTACGTAAACACTTGGGATAAATTAAAGAATTATATTTACAAAAGCAAGCATTTGAAGGGAAAATTGATAAGTAAATTGATAAAGGGCTTGCAACGCCTGAAGATCCTTCTACGGGAGTCTTGATTAAAGGCAAGGCACAGGACGAGATGAGTCCACTGTGAATGGGTCCCTCTGCAAGAGAGATTTACACATTACACGCCAGTAAAGGAACAATTTAACAGAATAAGTCTCGAGTTTGCACTGAGGGTACCAAAGACTCGAGGAATGAATGACCTCTTTACACTCGAACACAGGACGTTGGAAATGGCACTGGATAAACTGGCACAAGGACAGAAGTGAAATTCTGGTACTCCAAGCTTTCTAAAGGGCAAACTATCGTGACCGAAAAGTCTTCACTCGCACTTTACCCTAGAGAAAGCGGGTTTCTGACGAAATACGGACGAGAGGCGATCACCGATGATGCAGGCTGTCCCTCAAGGATGACTGGAGTCTGGAGTTGGACGGGGGGAAAAAATAGTCGTCTCAGCAAGCTGCATCACCCGCCCGCGTGTATGGCTGTCCCTTACGACTCCTCACGAGACTAACTCAGTAACTCCTTACTCCCTTCGGTCTCTTCCTTTTAAGGCACGCAGCCAGGGGTAGGGGCCATGTGCAAGCATGAGTCACTGGCCAGGTGGGCAGCGATTCCGTTGTGCCTTCCCGGGTTTCCTGCGGAGGAAAGACAATTCGGGCTGCTTAATTTGCCTTTAGAAAGTCCAATTAAGAAGCTTAGTCAGGCTAAGCCTCTTATAAAAGGGAGAGGCAGTAAGCCTCCTCTCTTTGCCCTTTTTTATCCGTGTCATCTCAATATCTATTCCAGGTAAAAGAAGGACAGATCGTAATGTTGATAACGGGCTCTGATTTCTAGTCAAATACGATCGGCCATGCAGTTCTCAATAAACAAAGGGTAAATTAGGTGGGGAGGCGTGCTGTGCAGGCTTCTGGTTGCTTATAATATATATATATATATATATATATATATATATATATATATATATATATATATATATATATATATATATATATATATATATATATATGTATACATATATATGTGTACGTATATATATATGTATGCATGTATGTGTGTGTATATATATATATATATATATATATATATATATATATATATATATATTTATGATCAAACGAGCAAGGCGATTATTCACACGATGAAGCAGATTAAGGGCAGGAATACGATGGGATACGCATTTTGTTTTAATCCTACATTTCGTGACAACATCGCCACATCTTCGGGAATTTTCTACAAAATAAAATATAATATGTTAACATAAAATAAGAGCTGATTATAAGATCCAATAGTTGAAAAAAGCTAAAACAATTTTAATGGTAAAATTACAACTCACAGACTTAAATTACATGCACACTTGATTAAAGCTGAGACTAGAGGTACAAAAAAATTTATAAAAACGAAACGAACATTTAAACATCGCAGCAAAATTATATACAAATAAAAAGAACGCCAACACATACAATAAAAAGCAAAAATCATACACTCATGAAACTACAGCTGAAGACAGCAACTCCACACAACCAACCTTTCAGCATCAAAGATAAAAACACACTAAAAGTAAACAACGTCAAGAGCTACAAAGACTGACAGAAAATTTAGGCTAAAAACAACGGGACAGCAGAGGAATGGTTGTTTAGAGTCGGAACTCGTAATTTGATATTTAACGTTTCCAAAATCAGCAGTTCGTTGAGTTCCTTTGTTTGGCCAATAATTTTAAAACCTTCATATTTGATGGTACTTTTACATTTGATAATGTGATTCCGTATATAAGAAGTTCCTGAGTTAGATAGCTTACACCCAGTTCTATAACTAACGCCCCGATGAGAATCGGCCCTGACCCTGAGAAGACGCTGGGTAGATCCAATATATTTTCCCAGATTACATCTGGGACAAGTGTATTCATAAACGACGCCCGACGTCATCAAAGGGCAGAGCCGATCCTTAAACTTGAAGAGCGAGCCAATGGTCTTAGGATTCTTAGGTATAAGTTTTAGATTTATGGCTCCAAAATGTTTATGCACGGTCTTAGTCAAATCTCTTCGAAAATTGTCATTTAGTAGATACGGGAAACTGGCATAAAGAGGTAGCTTAGGGACCTTAAACCGTAAAGCATGTTCAGAAAACTTTTTGTTAAGAAGTTTATTTAAAATTTTATAGAAGATCTAAGAAGGAAAGCTGTTATTAGAGAAGTACTGAAGGAGAAAAGTCAGTTTCGTTGTGGAAGAGAGTCCAGCTAGAGGTAAGAGACAAAGCACGATAGAGCAAGGTACTGTATATATAGAGTTAAGTTTGAAACTGAGGAAACAGAAACTATAGAAGTTGGAACCGAGACCAGTAAATGTTTTCTTTCTAAAAATTGAGGTACAGAAACAGTCATTTTCCTTAGAGACCAAAATATCTAAGAAGGCTAATTTTGAATTTTGTTCTTTTTCCATTGTAAAATTAACATTATTATGGTAATTATTAGAAAAATCCAAGAACCGGTCTGCATCGAACTCGTGTTTGAATAAGATAAAAGTGTCGTCCACATAGCGTGAGTAAAACAGAGGGCGGAAGGCCGGGGGCATTCGTCCAAAATGCGCTCCTCCAGGGAGCACATGAAAATGTTCGCAAAGGTAGGACCAAGTGGAGACCCCATGGCCATGCCCTCAATTTGTTTAAAAAAGCTGTCCATTAAAAACAAATGCCGTGTCCAGCACGGCCAATTCTAAAAGGGCTTTAAAATTTGAATAACTCAAGTTAAAATAAACAAACTTAGGTTCGGGGAATAGTTTATCCAGAATAATGTTTATGGTCTGTTTCTCTTACAGACAGGTACGTTGATGACGTCGGGCGTCGTTTATGAATACACTTGTCCCAGATGTAATCTCGGAAAATATATATATTGGATCTACCCGGCGTCTTCTCAGGGTCAGGGCCGATTCTCATCGGAGCGTTAGTTATAGAACTGGGTGTAAGCTATCTAACTCAGAAACTTCTTATATACGGAATCACATTATCAAATGTAAAAGTACCATCAAATATGAAGATTTTAAAATTATTGGCCAAACAAAGGAACTCAACGAACTGCAGCTGATTTTGGAAACGTTAAATTTAATATCAAAACACGGTTCCGACTCTAAACAACCATTGCTCTGCTGCCCCGTTGTTTTTAGCCTAAATTTTTGTCAGTCTTTGTAGTTCTTGACGTTGTTTACTTTTAGTGTGTTTTTATCTTTGTTGCTGAAAGGTTGGTTGTGTGGAGGTGCTGTCTTCAGCTGTAGTTTCATGAGTGTATGATTTTTGCTTTTTATTGTATGTGTTGGTGTTCTTTCTATTTATATATAATTTTGCCGAGATGTTTAAATGTTCGTTTCGTTTTTATTAATTTTTTTGTACCTCTAGTCTCAATTTTAATAAAGTGTGCATGTAATTTAAGTCTGTGAGTTGTAATTTTACCAATAAATTGTTTTAGCTTTTTTCAACTATTGGATCTTATAATCAGCTCTTATTTTATGTTAACATATTATATTTTATTTTGTAGAAAATCCCCGAAGATGTGGCGATGTTGTCACGAGATGTAGGATTAAAACAAAATGCGTATCCCATCGTATTCCTGCCCTTAATCTGATTCATCTTGTGTATGTATATATATATATATATATATATATATATATATATATATATATATATATATATATATATATATATATATATATATATATATATATAGCAATATATATATTGCTAGACGTGAATGGGGGGCATCGAGTTCTTTGGCACAAGTAGGGAGAAGGTTGCATCTGACCATGCTTCCACACATAGCAATATCATTCAATCAATCAATTTCACAGGTAATTATTAAGAGAAAATCTCCAGATGACAGAATGTATTGACAATTCATTCAAGGTCGTGGAGGGCCACTAGGGTCCTGATACATTACAGCAATGGGTGATACTTGAATAAAAAACACTTGATAACAATTACTTTAAAAGAGGACAAAACAGAAGCAGAATGTGAGCCTGCACTACCGAAGGGGGACTGACGGGATACTTGGATTACTTTATGGGTGAGAGGGCCTTCTTGGCACTTGATGCAGCAAGATTCTACAAGAACACACCCATCTTAGCGGGCGCGATGGGAGCACACATCGGAGCAGAGTCGGTTCACAGCGTCAGGTTGGATTTGCAATGATACTGTAAGAGACCCATCCGTCGCACCGACACGTCGGCGGTCGCTTTTAAACGCGCGTGTGTGCGTTCATGCGTCATATCTTTGGAGGGTCGCAGACAAAGAGGGAACAAGGAACGCAACTTCTACCATAAAATATTTCCGTCTGTTTCTCCCTAATCATTGTTGTCTTGATATATGTACCATCACCACTACTTGCATTGCCATGCAAGCATTCTAATCATGTACTCATAATGTTCCACCGAATCTTCAGTATCAAACTGTTTGTGAAGACGCCAAACGTCTCGCCATTTCACATATATTATGCTACTGTATTGTATTCATTAATTAATCTGCCTCGAATCTCATACAATTGGCCATATGTAGAATTTCCTGGCCTTTCCACTGATATATGTTTTATCACTGTACGTTTATTGTCTCTCACAATCGCCATCTGTTTGTCTGCCGAAAAGACACATGTCCGGAAACATTACCTCTATTTTGTTCTGTCTGTGTGTAGACGCTACTTTTCCGCCCGCACAGGCCAATAACATCTTCGAAGATTCTGTACATTCATGCTAGCATACTAACTACCTGTGCCTACTACTCAATTCTTCTTTTTTTCCATCTGTTGGCCTTCTCCCACTAGCCAACACTCACTGCTATCATACTTTTATCCTCATCTGATGGGTACCTTAGGGTTCAAAGAGGTTGCAACCTTGCCTGTTAAAATTTCTTTTCACTTCAAAATCACCCCCACCAAAATCACTTTCATGCATCATAATAAAGTTTTCATCTAACCTACCCATCTCACAGACTCATCATCAACATAGAGTTACGGACTGCTCTAGGAGCAAGAGCCCGTGCTGGCACAAGGCCAGCTAAATCTAAAACAACAACAACATGTACATTCATTCAGTAAGGAACTACCAATAAACCAGTCAACACCCAGCCATTATGTCACTCAATCCCGTCCTTACAATACAGTCAAGAGGTTGCCTGATGAATGGATTTTTGGCACTGAGGAGGTTCTGCTGAAGGCAGGGGATTTCTCTCTCATAAATATTCACAAAACACAATAATAACACTTCATCAGTGCAAAAATAATAATCATCAAACAGGTCACTAATATCACTCCAGGTATGGACAGGAAGATATGATGAAAATTATTAATAGAAGAAGGAAAGGTGACCTGCAATCTCAACGTCTCACATTACCTTGTCCTCCAGGACATCTCCGTGGGCTATTGACGACGGACTATGGCACTTATGGGGGGGGGGAGGTGATGACTGGCGGACATTAGGTCAATAGTTAGGGAAAATCTGTCAGATTTTGTGACTTTGCCGCAAATGTGGAAAAAAATGTGAAACTTGGCATATATTTATATCTTGGATATAGAAACATTTATATCCTAAAGGGCAAAGGTCAAGGTCAACTAGAGTATAAAGGTCAAACTACAATAAACAGCCATAATCTAGTATTCAGAGGGCGTAGATATCTAAGTTTGGTTTTAAAATACTACAATGAATGCTAAAATGATAAAACATACCTCACAATCTATCTACAACCCTCTCTTGTTATAAAAATTATTTTGCGAAGGTCAATAAAAAAAGGTATTTACCAAGCGGGTGATCTTAAACATTCATGAACAAGTTTTTCTAATGATTGCATGAGAATTTTGTGTCATCCTCCTCCTCCTCCTCCTACATATCATCATGATCATCACCATCATCATCCTCATGATCATGATGATCATCATCATCGCCACCAACAAAATCTTCATCAATGTCTTCATCGTCATTCTTGTCCTCATCAGCAGCAATGTAACAACATTATTATTATTATTATTATTATTATTATTATTATTATTATTATTATTATTATTATTATTATTATTATTATCAATAATAATAGTAATAATAATAATGATAAAACTAATAACATTAATTTTGTAATATGTACACCAATCAGATTATGTTCATCTTTCAGGATATGAAATGAGGTCATGGATCCTGGAAGCTGTTTTTTGTGCAAGGGATCATCTCTAAAAAATTTAGTGTGTCCCCTAAATCGTGTGTCAGGTGGAGCTGCAAAGGCGTATGAAACAGTGCTATCACGACTGACTGAATTTGAAAAACTGGGAAGTCTGCCTAAAGAGATTCTGTGCAAGCCGAGTGAACTTACTGTAGAGGATTGCGTGTGAAATGAGGCCAGATGGCACAAGGGATGCTATGATAAAGTGTCAGTTAGGTCTCTTCAGAGAGCAAAAGCTAAAATCGTTCAGCAAACATCAAATCAATCAGAACAGCCATCATCAAAATCAAAAGACGCCACTGAACCTAAGCCCAGACTTTCAGAAAGGTGTAGAACTACATCAGATGATAAAGAATGCATATTTTATGCACAATTAGGGACAACTACCCTTCACCGGGTGTCAACTATATCCCAGGATGGCAACAATAAGCTGGGAATTCAAATTCTTCAGGGTTATGAAATTATGGCTAGATTACCTCCTGGGGGTGATCTTATGGCAGCCGATGCAGTTTTTCACTTGCAGTGCCTAACAACCTTCAACAATCGAGTGCGTAGCAAGCAACGAGAAGTACACCGCACCCCAAGTCTAAAGTTCAAAGCAGAGATTACAATTTTCAAGCTCTTGAGGAGATGTATGGTGAAATCAGCTTGGGAGTTGCAGAAGGTAAAAAATATTTCAAGCTGAAAGACCTGAGGGAGAAACTGGATGAGGCATTGGTAAAACGTGGATATGAGGCAAGTTATGTTCATCACACTCGACTGAAAGAGGCCATTAATGGTCGTTTTCCTGGGATTAGAGAGGAGACTGATGGAAAAAAATGTGCTGTTTGTTTTTCCTGACTCTATGAAGGACATTATGAAAGCTGCAAGTACTGGCACTGGAGAAAGCGATTCCTGGATCCTAGCTAAAGCTGCAGCTATTATTCGCAAAGAGATTGAAGATGGACCTTTGTGGAATTTCAGTGGGGAGTTTGAAGACAACTGCCAAGAGAAGACCATTCCTCCAGCTTTGACATTCTTTCTTCGGATGGCTCTTGAAGGACCTGCATTGAAGCGTGAACAGAGCCAGTCAGTATTAACTATTGGTCAACTGATGATTTATAACTGCTTGTCAAAAAGGGCAATATTTTTTTGGTGCATCATGATTGATGTGCTGATAGTTGAAAAATAGTTAGATAAGTAATTGGAACATTCGTATTTCTTCATAGGTCCGAACCATGGACACAGATGTGGCAGTTGTCTTATGCAGACAAATGATCAACCTACCTCCTGATGTTGAAGTTTGGCTTGTGATGTGAAAAGGAAACAATGTAACCCAACTCTGTATAAATGATGTTATAGAATTTTTAGGTCCACCTATAGCTCGTGCACTCCCATTTTTTCATGCATTCACCGGATGTGACACAGTGTCTGCATTTTTTGGAAAAGGAAAGGTAATGGCTTGGAACACATGGACAAAATTAGGTGAGGAATTAATTGAAGTAATGGGTAGTTTAACATCTAATGACCTCAGACCTATTACTTCAGAGGATCAGCCCTTTAAAACTCTCCAAAAATTCACATGTAAGTTGTATGACTAACCACTGACTTGGAAGATGTCAATATACTAAGAGAAGCAATGTTCTGTCGAAAGACCCAGAGAGTTGAGTGCCTTCCGCCAACTCAAGATGCTTAACTACTCCATTCCAACAGATCTCTCCACCAAGCCAATATTTGGGCCAGAAGTGACTGCCCATTACTGAATATGCCCTCGCCAGCAGATTATGGGTGGAAGACGGATGCCGGCTCCAAATCATGGATTCCTCGGTGGACATCACAGCCCCCCTTTTCTCCACCACAACACTACAAGTGCAACCAACCTGCAGTTCTTGCATCTGCAAAAAGTCTTCTCTGTCCTGCACTCGACTTTGCAGTTGTTCCTGTATTGAATAACTTAATAACTAGTGAATCTTAGAGACATCGCAGTGCACAATATGAGAAGACGATAACCTATTATTATCGATAGTTCTAAAGCTGGAAGCATCCAAAAAAATTTAAATATTTTTTAAACTATCCTCAGCTTTTCACGACTTAATTTTGAATGTATTTTGATATAGCATCCAGCGTTTTTATGATAACAATTCTGTCAATATGCTAGCATTCTATATTGATATTTCGTTATTATCCTCAGCATTTTTAGTATGCATATAGACTATAATGTTTCACATTGCTTGATTGCATAGATTTTTCTAATTCCTGAAATGGAATATATATATATAATGTATATATATATATTCCTTTTTTCATAATTTCTAAATATATTTTGGAAGAATTAAAGAAAAAGAGACCATAGAAATTTTGTGTTGTTTGTTAGATAAATGAAAGTAAGTAACTAATATTTCCAATTCTTTGCTTGTCGTACTGTCCGTTTTTACACTTCTATAGGTTTTTTTTGTATTTTTTGGAACAAGTATCACCTAAATTTTATTTTGTACTTCTAAAATGCCTTGTTTAACTTTGTTTCATCAAATTTGCCCTTTTTAAGAGACATACTATCATTCAATAACTGAATCTTCAATCGGAAAAAATTAGCGGAGATTTTTTTTTATCCATTATCTGTCTTTAAATAAATAAGAGTCTTGATGGATAAATTAGTTCTATTCTTTTCTTTTCTCACAAAATGGGGATCATTTTGAGACCAACACCACATTCCTAGGCCTTCTGAAGGTTGAAATAAACCTGTGGCTACTTATCGCTAAATGACTTTTATGACCTGGCTGACCTTGACCCTGACCTTTAAACTTTTGCCCTTTAGGACCAAAATGTTTCTACTACCAAAATATACTACTGTTCCAAGTTTCAAGTTTTTTTCCACATTTGCGGCAACTTTGCAGTTTTTCCCCTGACTAGTGTGTTCGTTGCCGTCAATAAATGTATCACAGGGATTGGTCTACACTAATCGGGGGCCGAGCAAACCAAGTGAATCCCAACCAGAGTAAAATAATAAAATAAATGTTGCCGTGAATATTATCCTTCTTCACAGTGGTAAAGCATAGGCAGAGCCTACTGAGATGCTTAACTTGAAAGGCTGATGCCAATAATGGATTTAGTAATCCCCTTGAGAAATTAGGTGGGAACGAACACCACAGCAAGGACCAGTTCTGCGTTGCATCACAGGAGAGAGGCTTCCTTTCTTCCCTCCTTCTTGTGTCAATGAAGTTCTCGGCCAGACGGGTTAGACGGGACTGTGCCTGGGGAAACCGCCTCCGCCTTGCCCCGCTCTGACTCTGCCTATGTATGTATGTATATATGTGGGTGTGGGCGAACCATTTGCAGCAGTCAAGGATTCCCGTTCCTTTTCTTGCTTCACCAAACAAGTTAAGTGTCAGGTGTGTTAGAGCTTTTTACACATTTTGAGTTTTCTCCTTTACAGAGAATGACCTTTTTTCAGCACAGCTACGTCAAGAATTTGCTTACATTCATTGTTAATTATACATATATATATATATATATATATATATATATATATATATATATATATATATATATATATATATATATATATATATATATATATATATAATGAATGTATGTCGATATATTAACAATAAATCCAAGCAACTTCTAGATGCAACTGTGCCAAAAAAAGGCCATTTTCTGTACATATCGACATTCATTACGTGTGTTTACATATATATACGAGTATATATACATATATATATATATATATATATATATATATATATATATATATATATATATATATATAGGCCTATATATATTATGGTTGAGAATTGCTCTCAGGACAATAAGAAACTGATTAACCATAAAGGTGACGAAAAACACAGGTGACGAAAAAAAACGATGAAATTATTATGGAAGAAGAAACTATGGTAACAGAGGAAGGAAGACTGGGCGAACCTTGGTTCAGGGTATAGATTCTGGCCCTCAGTTGACGAACTTAGGTTGTCGGTCGGTGTAAGGATCAATAAAGGATATCTTGCCTGAGCAAGACCGAGCCATCAAGAGGATTGATAGTTGACGTATTTTCCAAGAGAAAAAATGACATGTGAAGTGAGGTAATTCTGTAGGTAGCCAAACCTTCAGCGTAAATTCCAGTGCTTTTTGCTGGTGACGTAGATGATCATCCGCCTCCTCCTCCTCCTCCCCCTCCCCCTCCTGACATCATGCACCTTAATGGTCTTCACATCACGACCAGGACTTTCAGAGGAAGCGTTGCGGTTGTGCGCTCATTGGGGCCTTTGTCAGTTCCTTCAGTACTGGGGGTACGGTACGCCGACGGTTCCGTCGTGCGTTTACCCCAAGAAAATTCTCTGCTGATGAACACTTTTTATTCATGGACTTTGCTGTTTCCTTTCTGTGTATTCGTGCGATTATTTTTTGCGCGATGTTTTTTTTTTTTTTAACTTTCGTTACTACATTAGAAATCTGCATGGAGCGTGATTTTTGTAGATGTTTAATACCCTGTGGCTCAACAATGGTTTTTCCTACACGTAAGATGTGCGTTCGTATCGTAGGTTGTGGTGCAGTGTGGCGATTCTTTCGTGGATCGATTCGCGCTTTGCCAGGGGGTTCTCTCTAGGTGAACTATAACTAGACCACTTGCAGTCTGGAAATTGACATTTTGTGTTGGGGTCTTCACTCAGTGTTTTGTTAGATCTATACAATGCACTCATTCTATCCGATAAGTGATTACATGTTATGCAGCACTTCATCCACGTTCATTTCATAACTTTGTCCGCATATGTTCACAGACAGAAAATGTATGCTTCTGTGCCTAGAGAATGTTTTCGAATAACAGCTAGTAACCATGAAGTAATGTATAATTCAGTATTGAATAGGCGATAGGTCATTAGAGCAAATGACGGGTCTCATCCTAGCGAAATTTGTGAAGCAAGCAGCGAGTCACACTAGACCACAATCGAGTCATATTTACAAGTTCGACAAGCATATTTTCACCTGATGTTTGTTTGCAATATGCAAAATCCGTCTCCTTATGGTTTCCATTAGTAATTGAAAATGCTTTGGAGCTGCTAGAGAACTTGGCATATGATAGTACAAATAGTATATGACAATCGTAGCGTGTAGATTGTAACGCTGTTTTCTGATTAAGTGACCGAAATTTGATCCATGAAAATCGTATATAATACTGTATATATATATATATATATATATATATATATATATATATATATATATATATATATATATAAGAAAATAGTATGTATATACAGTATATATATATGTGTGTATGTATATATATATATATATATATATATATATATATATATATATATATATATATATATATATATATATATATATATATATATAAAAATGGGAACAAGCGAAGAAATATATAAAATATATAACAATATATAAGAATATATATATATATATATATATATATATATATATATATATATATATATATATATATATATATACAGTATATATATATATATATATATATATATATATATATATATATATGTATATAAAGTCGCAGTATTAGGTTACTTCAAGTCACCCACGAAGACAATCCACCGATTTTCTCTAGCAGACATTCAGTTGCGTCGATTTGTAATCCAGTTTTATTTATATTTCGGCGGTCGTGCTGCTCTTTGTCATGTTTACGTGGCCGGAAAGCATATTATTCCGATAAACAACTTTTAGGTTTTTGTACGATGCTATAGCACGAATCAAATTAGAGGTGAATATGGAAAGAGGCGGCAAAAAACAAATGATCCTTACGGCAAAGATTGACGTCGTGTCTAAAAATAATGATATGATTTATACGTCACACGCACTCTTGAAGGGTGATGTAGTAATCCATGAATAACTGCACAGATGATCTCATAGCGTGGATCCGAAGAAAAGAACCTTGCTTCCCCGAGCCGGGTGGGAGGAATGCCAGTTTATCAGACAAAGCATTACTTATTCTTTGCAGCGTGCCTTCGGCCCCTAGCTGCAACCCCCTTTGTTCCTTTCACTGTACCTCCTTTCATATTCTCTTTCTGCCATCTTACTTTCCAGCCTTTCCTAACAATTGATTCATGATGCACCTGCGAGGTTTTCCTCCTGTTACACCCTTCAGACCTTTTACTGTCAATTTCCGTTTCAGCGCTGAATGACCTCATAGGTCCCACCGCTTGGCCTTTGGCCTAAATCCTGTATTCAGTTCAATTCAACTTTCAAGGCTACCCGGCAACAGGAGAGAACAAATGACGGCATGAAATCTCTCCTCCACCCACGACCTTTCTTATTCTTCTTTTCTCTTTTCAATGGACTCAGGAATCAAATCTTCATGCAGATTACTTTTTCAGTTGTCTGTGAACTTGATTCTGTGGGCAACGCGAATTTTCGCTGTCCCTGTAATTCTCTGGTCCCTCGTCATACGTGACAAGCCTCAGAGATTGGCCTAAAGGTCAGTTGAGCTCATTTGGATTGTGTTCTGTTTTGCATAAGTGCATACGAAGAAAATTTTAAGAGGCTTGGTGTAGATATCTGGCACGATCAACAAGCCGAAACCACGTCTACATATACACATAATATAGAGTTGCTATAATAAAAGCTGACAAATCTTTCTTTCGTGTATTTCCCTGTCAATTCTAATAAGGATTTTAGTGTTGTTGTCACTATTCGTTTCCCCCAGTGGCCAAGATATAAAGCTTTGATGACCATATTGCAAGCACAATGCAATTTGTATTTTACTTGGGATGAGCGACTCAAAACACTGCGTTGTCTCCAGTGTGAAAGGAAAGTTGGCAGAGTCGCTGGATTCTGTCGCGCTCTTTGTTGCTGGGAAATCCAACCAATATAATGTATGGTGATCAGTGAATTATGCCCCCTAGACCATGCTTTGCAGAACCTACTTTTTTTATAGTATAGCCGTGTGTTTGTTCCATCGGAGGATTCTTCAACTTTTCCCTCCGATTTTTGGGCATTCACTTCGAAAAAATACTTTCGATTTAGCCAGAAGATTATTATAAAGCAATAAAGCATTTTGCTATAAACAAAGGCTTATTTAGCTGTTAAAAACCATCGTGATCATTTATTTTCTTACGTGTTCGTTCATTGTGTACATACTATTGCAAAGATACTTCCTAAAGCGGCTCATGACTTCATTTTATTCATATATTAACCTGCATGGAATCTGACTGAAGTTATGTATATCACGCGTGCATAATGTGCGTGATACGCACCTCTTTTGTGACTGTGAAACATTCCTGACCAGTTACCATATCGTAATGGCAAGAAGATGATTTGAGTCACTGAGAGGGAACTGAGACAATCCTAGTAACAAGGTTTAACTGTTGAGATGTTGCTATTATTTCCTCTCCCACTGAGATGTTGCCATTATTTCCTTTCCCACTTTCTTCCAAGACAAAGCTGAGTGATACTTCACATTTTGAAAAAAAGTGACGACTGTTGATTGTGTGATTTCCAGTGTACGGATGGAGGAGAAGAGCTGTAGATATGAGACGCATCTCTCTTCTAAACAGCTCATTCATTTAGAACTGAGACTACCTTATTTTGTGGATGCTCCATTTACGGAGTCAGAGAGAGCATTCATAGGACCTTCGAGTCATAAGTAGCCGGAGTCTTAATGACAGTTTAAAATTTATTGCTGTCATCGGGTGTCTCATGCCCGAACTTCCTTCAAAAGCATGTAAAGAATATTTACTGCACTCGAGAGCCACTGGTTTTACTCCCGGTCTTTCCTTGGCCTCATGGTAGTCGCTCTAGTGATGACGTCATCGTCAGTTAGCCCAGTGAGAAATGAGGAAACGGCACTCAGTGAACATAATGAATCAGGGTAAAGTGCCCACAACCAGACAGAATTATCTCCGGGTTTCATTCTATAATGTATATATGAAGGCTTGAGAGATAAGACTCGTGGTGCTTAGAACACTGTTTATTCTTCTGGGTAGCGTGTATAGGCCTATACAAACAGTAACAGTGCTAGCATACAGAAACAATAGACACACAGCTAGCGTACAATTATATGACATCCCTCTCTTTATCAAAAGCATAATCATGGCAATAAGTGTGTACATAAACTTTACATGCAACTTTGGCTAATCTTGCATCATCATCAATAAAACAACTTCTTATCAAGGCATTTCAGTATCATGCTAAACATGGAAAACGGACCAAACATCTTATTCAACACTCTTCAACTAATCTACAAGGCTTCTTAACATTACTACGTGTTGATGTACGAGTTGCAAAAGTGTCTTCAACAGGATCATTGTTTTTAGAATGTGAAACATTTGCTTTTCGTTTTCAAAATTTAACCTTATGAGTCTTAGTGTTAACATCTTTTGAACATTCTTTAACAGGCTGAAATTCAGATGCATTATCATCACAAAATAATCTTTACTGAAACAATTTAGGACTCGCATCTGGACTCACTTCTTAAATGAAACGTCTATTCTCCTGACTTTACTACCATTTGATAATAATTCTTTTACATAAGATCTAGGTTCAACACATTTTTCTGTAATTGTTCCTGGTACCCAAAACTGATATTCAGTTTTCTGTACTACATCTTTCATACCTGGAACCAGTTCTGGAAGTTCATTACTAACATGTTGGTTATGATAGTGGGCGACTTGATAACCCTTATTTACAAAAGATTCTTTATCTTCAAACACACATAACTTATAACCATTTTCTGATGGCAAATTAGAACGTATTCTTCTCCCATATAACAATTCAGCAGGACTGGGTATCCTGTTATCAATGTGTGTACAACGTAGGCACAACAAAGCCACCTGGGGGTCATTACCAGACTGCTTTGCTTTTTTTAAGCACTGATTTTACCACTCCAACCATTCTTTCAGCAAATCCATTGCTTTGTGGGTAATGTGGACTGCTTGTTATACGTTCAGATTCCCAAGTCATTGCAAAATTTCTAAATCCAGCAGCACTGTATTGTGGCCCATTATCACTATACAGGCTCTTTGGTATCCCATGAATAGCAAGCATATCTTTACAGAACTTAATTACCTCATTGCAAGATGTAGATTTTATTCTAAGAATAACAGGCATCTTACTGTAATGATCAAGTAACAATATATATATGAGTGACCATCTAATTCAAATAGATCACTAGACAAGATTTCCCAAGGTTGAGAAGGTAACTCGTGTGAAAGCATAGGTTCCTTCTTATTACTCTTGGAATTTTGTAAACATACAACACAGTCTTGAACATATTTCTCAATATCAGTCATCATGTTAGACCAGTAAATACCATCCTTAGCTCTAAGTTGAGATTTTGTTGCACCTAAATGACCAGCATGCACACGATCCAAGTATTCCTTTCTGAAATTTTCAGGGATAACTAATCTGTGTCCATTATATATTAACCCATCTTCAGCTGACAGATAATCTCTCAGTGACCGATAGGAACGAATTACTTTTGGAACAGACTTAGCCTGGTCAGGCCAACCATTTATGATATGTTCACATAAAACAGATAATACAGCATCTTGCTGACTTGCCAATCTCAACTTATTTAACTGACCAACTGAAATTTGAACTATGTTAAGTTGATTGTACACGAGATAAGTAATCAGCATAAACCATTTCTGTACCTTTGCGGTATACAATACTTACATCATATGGCTGAATCCTTAACAGCATTCTTAGTAACCTTGGAGGAGCTAAACTTAATGGCTTCAAAATAGTTATGGTCACTATAAACATTAAATGATTTACCATAAACAAATGTATGGAATTTCTCTAATCCAAAAACAACAGTTAACAATTCCCTTTCTATATTAGCATATCTAGACTGAGTAGGAGATATTGCTTTAGATGCAAAATCTATTGGCTTTCCACCCTGAATTAATGCTGCCCCTAACCCAATCATTGAGGCATCAACCTCTATTTCAGCAGGCATATTTGGGTTAAAGTAAGTTAATGTCAAATTACTATGAATTGTGTCTTTCAAAACATTAAATGCTTGTTGGTGTCAACTTTCCCAACACCAATCAAAACCCTGTTTGAGCAGTTGTCTTAAAACACTAGTCTTGTCTGACAAATGTGGTATAAAAGGACCCAAGTACTGAACAAGACCTAGAAAGCTTTGTAGTTCTGCTCTACTTAGGAGAAGGGCGACTGCGAATGTCGTCGTACTTTTTGGAGTCAGGTTTCATACCATCACATGACCATGCTAATCCATAAAATTCAATAGTCTTTCAGAATTTCACATTTCTGGTATTGAAGTACCAAGCCATACTCCTGTGCAACTCTCATAAGTCTGTGTAAGGCATCATTTTGTTCCTCAATAGTTTTGCCATATACAATAACATCATCTGCAAATACCTATTACCCCTTTTCCAACCTTGCATAAAATTTCATCCATATACTTTTGGAATATATCTTGCGATACACTTAAACCAAAAGGTAATCTGCAAAGTCTATATTTACCAACAAGACTATTGAAAGTATACAATTTGCTGCTTTCATCATCTAATACTATACTCCATGTTTGGCATCCAACTTAGAAATTACAGAAACACCAGCAAGTTTATGACATTTCTTCAATAGTATGAATTTTATGATAAGTTCTTTTAATAGCTTTATTTAAATTTCTAGGATCTAGACATACTCTAAGCTCACCAGAAGCTTTTCTGGAAAAAGCAAGAGAACTTTTCCAGTCACGTGAACTATCATCAGGGGATTTAGTTATGACTCCTAATTTCACCATTTCATTCAGTTTGTTACAAATTGCATCTTTTAACTGTATGGGGTACTTACGAGGAGGTGATACAACAGGATATACATCATCTTTTACCTGAATACCATATTTCTTTTTGAAATGACCAATACCTTCCAAACATACAGGATATAATTCTTTTAATTTCTCTTTATTCCTAATTACAACCTTTGAGATCTCACTATTACCACACGTTTTATAATTATTGACAACACTAATATTCTTACTTTAGAAACCTCAACAATTCCTAATTTCTCTGATAAATCACGAGATAAGATTGCAGAACCATCCATGTCGCATACATAAAATCAAGCATTATACCAGTCAGAATCATCTAATTGCAACGGAATATCAATATAGCCCAGGTGCTCAATAGGTGTGCCATTAGCAGCGGCTATTCCCACAGAAGTTTGCTTTAATATTTGACACGGATTTGATTCATTATGTTACATTTGTTTCAAACATCTTACAGGAAGGACATTGCCATTTGCTCCAGTGTCAGCTTTGACTTTTAGTGTAACACGACACCTGACATTTTCTGGCTTTACATTCAATTTTGCTATGACTGATTGGCGTGCATCACCTGTTATGTTATTTATTACAAGTACTTCCCCACAGTCTAATATATCATTCACTTCTACATGGTGAACTTGTGTATTTTCAGAACTCTTACCACTCTTTTTCTCATTTTCTTGAGACCTATTACATGATCTTGACCTTTTACGAAAATATTTAGGATTGTTCTTACACACTGGCAAAATGGTTAAATTTTCCACAAACACTACACTTTTGCTTATAGACCGGGCATTTCCTGATGGGATGACTTGTCCCACAAAATTTACAAGA